>NC_067230.1:16453373-16693373 GCF_019924925.1 Ctenopharyngodon idella | reverse complement strand
GGCTTTCCTGAAGCCTTGTTAGAATTCTTTAAAAACATATCTGATCTATTCAGCTCATTGTCAACAATCACAATAGCAGTTCCTATAGACCTGAGGTCTGAACGCTTAACAGAACTCAATTCAGCGCTAAAACGACAACAATGACAGTTCTCTAACAGTGTTTTGTTAGTTAAAGGTGCACTATGTAACTTTTTTTCATTTAAAATTAACAAAATTTAATTAATGAGTCAATACATCACGTCTTCCAAAATGAGTTTTTGTCTTACCCTGATTCACTATGGTAAGCCTATTGTAAGTGTTCATATTTTAGACCTGATGGGACGGATTACGCGGGAAATTGTGTACATGCGTCACTCGCCCGTGCGTGTCTCATCATATCCGTAAATAGAGAAAAGTCGCTCCGGCTGCTTTGACGCGTGTCTGATGTGGGAGGGACACAGGTTAGTGTCACAACAAGAGAGAAAGATTGCCGCTAAATCTCTGGAGAATCACCCGTTTTAAACAAACACCGAACAGAGGATTTATTTTAAAGGAAATGCCGTGTCTATTAATGGATAAAGCTACAGTCACGTCTTCAGCTTGAGATCCTCTTCATCTAAACTGGTTAGATCTCTAGTAGTGAATGTTTTATGAGCAGCAGGAGAATCATATTCATCCGCACAGAGCCGAAGCACAACCAAAACAATGTTCTTCCGTGAAAATGCATGCAGTTTTGTTTTTTAACCACTAAATTCACATAGTGCACCTTTAAAGGAAAAGTTAAAAAATGAAAATTCTGTCATCATTTATTCACCTTCATGCCATTCCAAATCAATGCATACTTCCATGGAAAAATGTGGAAAAATGTACCGCCGCTCTTTTCCATTCAGTTATAATGAACAGGAACTGAAGCTTTCAAACTTCAAAATACACACAAAAGTATCATACAGGATTATCGAAAAAAAAATAAAAATACAATAAAAAAAAATTGTTGCTTAAAATAAAACTTTTCTCATTTTCATTCAGTTTAACTTGATGTACTAAAATAACTCAAACTAAAACAGAAATAAAAATGAATAAAAACAACAACAACAACAACAACAAAATTACTAAAACTTTAACTAAAATTAAAATGAAAACAGAAAATATAAAAACTAATTCAAAATATTAATAAAAACTATTATAGTATCTGAATTATGCTAAAATAACACCTGTACCATAAAGCAGACTTATATTAAGTATTGTAAGATTTGAGTGAGGAACAGTCAAGATGTAGTTTAATCTCAACTTCCTCACCGTCCAGAAACAACGCCTGCTCTGAGAACGAACCGTTTCTGTGAGTGAGATCTGGAATGAATTGATTCAGTGAGTTAGTTGATTCAGTTCACAGAACCTAAAAAATGATTTGTTCACAAATCAGATCCAGTTCTGGAGGTCAACGATTCGTTTGCAGCCGTCAACAGAGGAAGACGTGCAGCAAAGTTCCTGTATGACTCTTAAAAATAAAGGTTCGTAATTGGCATTGATGGGAAGAATCCATTGGACCATGACAGATTCTGTACAGTAGAAAAGGGTCTTCAGATTATTCAATTGATCACTGAAAGGGTTCTTCTATGGCATCGCTGCACAACACACTTCATTATAAGAGTGAACTTTTGTGGTGATTCTTTTTGAAGCTTGAGAGCTTCAACACTGTGTCCTGTTGTGTTCACAAAAAAACGAATATGGGTTGAACAATTCTGCTAACGTTACTTAAAGTCAAAAACACACAGTGTTGCTCTCAGTTCTCTCTAGTTATGCTTTAATCTACTGGCCCTTTAAGAGATTTCCATTCAACATGCCACTCGAGTCATTACGCACCCAAAGATAACCTGAGGTCTCACGATAGCAAGCTTTTATCTAAATAATATATCATTAGGACAGACAAGAAGGGCCTGCTTTGGACTTTGGCCAGAAAACAATTCTTGTTAGTCTTAGTCTTGACACAAGGTCATTAATAAGTGTAGAATGCATGTGCAAATATTATGAAAACCCACATGGTCGGACCTCAACAAACACGCGCAGCTGCGAACACGCTTCTGAACGAGCGCTGATTTCCATCGCCGCAGATTCTCAAGCGCATCCGTTAAGTGTGTTTAAAGTGGAAACAATACAGGGTGCAAAAAGACGTTGAATATCTATTTTTGGTAGACATTTTCATATACTTGTGCAGTCAAAGACCCGCTCCATGCAGTATTTTTAGTATGTAAAAAAATACATACTGATGTGAGAACTATGCACACAGGAAAGAGCCTTTTAAAAGAGGATGTTTTTCATGCATTTACTCTGCCTCTCGATCACTCCACTTTTAAATTTAGAAACATCGTAGGCCAAAAATATATATAGTAAGGTGCAACACCATGGCTTTGTATTGTTAAACAATAAATTAGTTCACCTGGTTGGCTGAACCCATCTTTAAGGCCGTGGAACAATACCGGTTTCTCCTGTGGTCGGACCATTTTTAGTAAAGCCATAGTAGGAACATCCCAAATTTAGTACGTTCCGAAATGTGTTTTTCAGACAAACACACATTAAACAGTTCTGGCGAAGTCCTCTCTTTCTTCAGAGAACGCAGCACATCGCGTGGGGATGTGGTTAGCCGCCAGATTTGCATTTTTTTAAAGGATCATCCTGTTGCAAAGTCTCCACATCAACGCTTTTCATAAATGTTTGGCACACTAGAGCTTAAAAGTTTGGGGTCGATGAGATGTTCCTGAAAGAGTCTCTTCAAAAGCTGCATTTATTTGATCAAAAATACAGTAAAAATTCAAATCAGCTGTTTTCTATGTGAATATATAGTAAAGTGTAATTCATTCCTGTGATCAAAGCTGAATTTTCAGCATCATTACTCCAGTCTTCAGTGTCACATGATCCTTCAGAAATCATTCTGATATGATGATTTGATGCTCAAGAAACATTTATGATTATTATCAGCTCATATTTCGGTGGAAACCGTCATACGTTTTATTTTTCAGGATTCTTCAATGAACAGAAAGTTCAGAAGAACAGCATTTGTTTGAAACAGAATCTTTTATATCATTATAAATGTCACTTTTGATTAATTTAATGCATCCTCACTGAATAAAAGTATTAATTACTTTCAAAGAAAAACCCCTCCTGACCCCAAACGTTTGAACGGTAGTGTACATAATAAACGCGTTTGTTAAGCGCATATGTGGAGCTCTTTTTAAGTTTCTGTGAGATGTATCATCAAAACCACAGATGTAGAGTGTGTGGGAAATGTGAGCACCTGAGATGTCTGGGTCACCCACTCAAATGATTATTCTTATTGAGACATATCTTTTTGCCCATACATATTTCTGCCACAGTGGAAACTTGCCGGGGGTTTGCGGTTAAAGTGACAGACAGATTTAGGTGTATCAGGCAGGGCATTTTCAGAACTTATCTGCATGTCTGAGAATGAATTCGATGTTCGATGTTCTAAATTTGTCAGAATGACTGGAAGAGCCTCGCGTCTTCCGGGTATTAACACATCTGATTGTTCAAAGCTCTTCTCTATTAAATGTGCTGTGTGTGTGTGTGTGTGTGTGTGGGTGCTGTGGTGTGCTGGTTAAAGATCTGAGCTGAAACGTGAAAAGTGGTGAGTTTGAACCCCACAGGAGCTTCACTCTTAGACACTGAGCTCCCGGCTGCTCCGCAGGGATTGTGTGTGTCAGCTGTCAATCTGTACAATCTCTGTGCCACAACTGCAACAAGCAGTCCCTGAGCTGGACGTCTGATTCTGGTTGAGTTGTGCCTCGCAAAAGGTCCAAAACAGCTGCATATTGAACATCAGATATCTTCCGATCGTGTGAGATTATAAGATATATATAGATGATATATTTTATCATCAACATATTTCAATTCCAAAATCTACAATGGCGTTCACATTAAAAATTTGGGATTTGAACCTGAAAGTATTAAATGTAGTGCTGTCAAAACGCACAAGAAGACACTGTCTGTAATATGGAAGGCCAAAAGGTTCAAAAACACCTGAATTTTAACATGTTAACTCGACTCGTGTGCACAGAAAGACTTCTCTTTCGCACTTGAACAAACAATAACACACAGAATTATGCCAAAATACCCGTTTTGGGGAGTATCCTCATAAGAGCAGTCTTAAATGAGTTAAATAACGTCTTAAATTAACTTAAACAGTTGTGAGAAAATGAGATGCGCGTCAGATCCGCGTCATGTTCGGCAGCAGCTCTTAAAGTGACAGCAGCCTAATAAACCAGTTGTTGTGATGTCTGACATTAATGTTCATCAAAGAACAAAGGAAACTGAAAAATTTGTAGCTTTAATAAGGATTAATCTATATTTAACTTATAATTTATGCAGTGGAGACTGTAAAGTGTTTGATAACTTTATTTAATTTCTGTATATTTCCGCAGGTAAATATGACATTTATTATAATGGGTTTATGTGAAGATTGTTTTACGTTCACTTAAATTCAAAGTTGTTATTTTTAAAGCCTAATAAATGTTGAAATCGATAGCTTTTAGTTATACTCTAATGTTTAATGTCTATAATTAATATTTTTTTTTAAAAAATCAGTACAATATTAGCATTAGTGATGCTGGCCTTCATTAATAAAAAGATGCCATTAAACAAATATTTAAAATATACTGTCTTCATGTTGTTTCTATATTAATTTGGAGAGTAACTGTGAAATTATTACAATATAAAAATATTAAAAACTCCAATGTTTTTAATCACGATTAATTACAGAAAAAATCTGATTAACTAGTTAATTTTTCTTTAAATTTAATCAATTTACAGCACTAAAACTTAAGTATTCAGAATAATTTGAAACTATTAAACTGTAACGTAAAATAAAGTGCGAGTAAATGAATGATGTTGATCATGTGATGAGATTACATACCAAAATATCATGATTTTTTTAGTTTTACGTTCTCATTGAAATTGGGATATAATTTGGTAGTTAATTACTAATAGTCATTATTATAATTTTATAAATTATATATATATATATATGTATTTAACAGCTGACCAAAAGATTATTACATTTCTAAAAATTCAGGTCTGGATTTATGACAGCTGGCTTCTGTTCATGTTCGCTGATCAATGTTTATATGTGAGTAAAAGCCTAAATTAAATCAGTTCATCATATAAAGCGATCGAGTCTCTTCAGAAAATTTGGACTGACCCGCTCAATTCATATGGATTAGTTTTATGATCTCTTTATGAACTTTTTGAAGCGTCAGTTGTGTATCAGTGGAGGGAGAGAAATCTCTCAGATTTAATTAAAATATCTTAATTTGTGTTCTGAAGATGAACGAAGGTCTTACAGGTTTGGAATGACATGAGGGTGAGTAATTAATGATGGGAATTTCATGTTTTGTTGAACTAACCCTTTAACTGTGAGAGAAGTGAAACTGAGGAAAGTTTTGGCCGTACCTTGCAGCCCTCGCAGGCATGAACGCCGTAATGGAAGCCCGAGGCCTTGTCTCCACACACACGACACTCGATGTTCAGCACGGAGGCGGACGGATCTTCGTGAGCTTTGGAAAGTGACAGGCTGTTCTCGGCAAACTGTGGAGGAGACTCGGGTTCGAGTTTGATCGAGTCTGAAACGGATCAGAGGAACAGGTTTGGAATAAGAGTCCAACCAAAACACATTTATTAAACAGATACTTATTTCTAAATATTACGGTAAAACTAAAAGCGTTGAATGAATAGTTCACTCAATAATTTTATTTGAAAGAGTCTCTTCTGCTCACCAAGGTCGCATTTATTTGATCAAAAATACTGTAAAGACAGTGAAATATTATTAAAATGTAAATCAGCTGTTTTCTATGTGAATATATAGTAAAGTGTAATTTATTCCTGTGATCAAAGCTGAATTTTCAGCATCATTACTCCAGTCTTCAGTGTCACATGATCCTTCAGAAATCATTCTGATATGATGAATAACATTTCTGATTATTATCAATGTTGAAAATATTTGTACTGCTTCAGATTTTTGTGGAAACCGTCATACACTCCCATTCAAAAGTTATATAATTAAAAAAAGTCATACTTTTATTCAGTGATGCATTATATTGATCAAAACTGACATGTATAATGTCACAAAAGATTCTGTTTCAAACAAATGCTGTTCTTCTGAACTTTCTGTTCATCGAAAAATCCTGAAAAATAAAACGTATGACGGTTTCCACAGAAATATGAGCTGATAATAATCATAAATGTTTCTTGAGCATCAAATCATCATATCAGAATGATTTCTGAAGGATCATGTGACACTGAAGACTGGAGTAATGATGCTGAAAATTCAGCTTTGATCACAGGAATAAATTACACTTTACTATATATTCACATAGAAAACAGCTGATTTACACTGGAATAATATTTCACTGTTTTTACTGTATTTTTGCTCAGATAAATGCAGCCTTGATGAGCAGAAGAATTACTCCAAACTTGAGCGGTAGTGTGAATGTTGTGATTTTCTGAGTGAACCCTCATCCCGGTGAATGTGTCTCACTGCAGTACTTTGTGTCTGGTGCGCTCTGTATCCGCTGTCCTCGGCGGTGTAGCTGCTCTCGTGAGCTCTGTAGATGCTCTCCTGCGTCCTGTAGTTCTCCTGCATCCTGTAGTTCTCCTGCGTCCTGTAGTTCTCCTGCGTCCTGTAGCTGTACATGTGCGTCAGATCCATCATGTGTGGAATCTCGTTCTGCGGCGGACTCGGCTCATACTCGATGCCGGAAATGGTGGCGTAGTCCAGCGTGGAGAAAGGCTTCATGTCCAGCGAGTGTGAGCTGTCGTCAAGTTCGTCCAGTTCCAGAGCGCTCAGGCCGAATCCCACGGGCCAGGCGAACGTCTGCGTGTCCACCATATCTGCCAAAGAAAGAGCCACTGCAGAATGAGGCCAAAGGCAATTCTGTGTTCCAGTAAGAACATCAACAACATCAACAGGATTTCTAAGATCATTCTCAGCCTTTTTTTCCCAAGATAAATCGTGTTCAGTGCGTCATTCGATTTGCCATTCAAAATACAATACTGAAATGACTAATGTAAAATATTTTTATGACTAATGTAAATATTTTGCATTTTATATGGGTCTAAATGAAAATCATAGATTATGGTTTTGTTCAGTTTGTCTAACACTCCCTGTAGAAAAAAATCAAAATAAACAATGTTTGTTTAAATAGTATTTTGCCTTAACGTGCAGAACTCATGACCAGATTTACTGGCTGCAGAAATTGTTTTTTTTATTTATTTTTTTATTCATTTTTTCCGGTGTTTTTTGTTTTAGTACATAACAGAAAATATGATGCATATCTTAAAAAGATGTGTTTGGGGTAACATGAGTGAGTAATGTAATCAGATTACTTTTTCAAGTATAGAGTAAAGTAACGCATTACTTTTCAAAGTAACTTTCCCCAACACTCAAGGTCTTTCGAATTAAACTAAATTAAACATTGAGTAACAAAATGTTTTTAGTTTTATTTTAATTCCACTTACATATTATAGATAATTTAGCTTTTGTTTATTGTGAAATTAGTTTATTGTGTAAAATTCCGAAACATATTATATTATATATGTATGTATATGTATGTGTGTATATATATATATACATATATATATATATATATATATATATATATATATATATATACACAATTCAATGACATGACGGGTCATTTTTCTGTCCAAAGGCTTTAATAATAATAAAAAACAAAGCATTCAAAGTATGTAAGGTAGTACAACTAGATCTCTTTTATTGAATCCAAAAGGTTTTAATTATATTTTCTACATATAAAGGTATTTTAAAGATTTTGAAGTGTCAAAAGGTCATTCGGTTTAACCGTCCAAAGGCCAATACAGCCATTTCATATGAGGTTAAAATATCTTAAAATGTAATAAATGTATATATTTTTTATTCTGGCATGATTTTATAACATCATATATCAACATAGTGCTAAATGGTATTAAAATTATGTGTAGAAGTCGTTGCTTTGTTATGAGAAAGAATGTCTGGAAAAATGAATTTCATTGATGTCATTCGGAGTAACCAATATAAAGAGCCCGTTTTGGATCAAGTCATGTGGTCAGTATCATGTGACAGGATGTGACATCATTCAGACACCTGTAAAGGACCACATGGTCATGAAGCAAAGTAACAAACTCTCTCTTAACTATTTGAAATATTCATGTTTTCTCTTGATCATACGCATGTCCCGAAACATCAGGTCATTCGGTACAACCGCTATAAAACATGGAAAATGTTGTAATATTTTAAAAACTTGTACTAAATATAAAATATTTGATTGTCCTTTTTCTAGCTAGCTAGATATCAGCCTGTTAGCATTGTTTGAAAATATCGCCATTCAGTAAAACCGAAACTTTGGATAAAAACCACATAATCTCAATGTTAACACTTAATAAAACTTCAAAATTAATTATATCTCCATTATGTTTTTTTTTCTACACTTTTAAAAACCTTATTTGTCAGTGACCCACATATATAATCATTATCCCACAAAAAAATCAACAAAATCATAAACACTGTGGACGTTTTCTGTTCACACTTTATTTTAATCTGCCCTTGTTACAGTGTAATTACACAAATAAGTATGGCATCATATTAATCAACCACATGCGCTTACTATGGGTTTTGATTTAGTGTTAGTTGTCTGTAATTATGCACAATTTACTGTTATTACTATAGTAAATACATGGTGTTTCCTCTAGAAAATTGCAAATCTTGTTACTGTCAAATTTAAATGTAAACCTTTATTTTATTAGCTGTGCTACTTCTGCTCGATTTATGCTGTGTGATTTGATTTAGATTTTTATGACTGAAAATGAACATTTCTGTCTAAGTCTGCCACATTTAT
Organism: Ctenopharyngodon idella; assembly: GCF_019924925.1. Classification (NCBI taxonomy): domain Eukaryota; kingdom Metazoa; phylum Chordata; class Actinopteri; order Cypriniformes; family Xenocyprididae; genus Ctenopharyngodon; species Ctenopharyngodon idella. The sequence continues at coordinate 16,684,494 of NC_067230.1, read as the reverse complement.
GTCATAGTGTAAATAGTAACTATTGTGTATTGTCCCTGACAAACACAAATGCACAGTTTTGTACAGGATATCAGCATGTGCAAAAGCCTTGAGCATCATCAGAGGAAACCTTCATTCAAAGAGATCAAGAAATCATATCAGGCCAAAGGCTCTGACAGCATGAAACACTGCTGTTTATAAAGCATCGACACCTCAGAAATAAAGCCAGACAGAAGAAGTGCTCCTGTAACGCTCTGAGACTCCAGCGGCTCAAAGTATGAGCATGCCACCAGATTAGACAGGGTTTATTTGAAAAAGGGAACCTCAAATGACACGCTAGCGTAAATGTACGTGTAATGTGTAAAAGTGTAAATGCAGCTACAGTATAAAACATGATACATACTTGGCTTATATAAATATGGTTATTAGCATACTATATTTGACCTGTGGAGCTGAGGCACATGTAAAGCATGGATGTTCAGCAGTCATAGTTAAAGGTGAAGTGTGTTAAAGTACTTAATATGGCGAGATGACTACAGTACGAGTAAGACATAGTAAGTTGGTTTCCCAGAAAAGTGTAACGTTGCATGCTTTCAAAACACTGATGTGTTTGTTTGAGCATCACGAGCAGTTTGACTGGGGGGAGTGTTCTGAAAACCGGTTTAAAAACTATTATTTTCAGTATTTTCACTTCTGCTAACGGCACAGGAATTACTGTTTATATCAGTGCCAGTGTTTCTGAAACGCCTCCATCTTAAGTTTTCTTCACAATATTCCTCATTTAAATAATTCATACGCAGAATAAAGGGGCGGGGCCTGGTTGGGTTAGTTAGTAGTGTGTTGAAACTGGCGGTTATGGTAAGGGGCGGGACATTTCCCAAACACCAATCACAACACACTGCTCCAGCCGACCAATCAGAGCACATTGTGCTTCTCAGAAGGAGGGGCTTCATAGAGACAGGAACTAAACAGAGCGTTACTGACAGACTGGGAAGAGAGGAGCTGCAACAATGGAGAATATGAGGAAAATAATCAACATTCAAGCAGGAAAACCTGTTCTAGTAGACTTATTATACATATATTACTGTGTTCACAAGTCATACTCAAGTCATAATCATCTATATGAATGCAGAAACTGATCTAGCGATGTAGTGCTATCATGAAAATGATGTTCAAGCATGACAGATTTTCTTTATTTAATTCAAGCACAGGTTTAGCTGAGAGAGAGATGGGCTCAGACGCTGTTCTCAATAGCACGGCCAATCCCTCGTAGGCGTTGTATTACAATGTTTGTACAGTCACCTGCTAGTAAAGTATATGGTTTAGTGTATATGCTTTAAAACAGTGGGATTAATTCCATGTGACGTGTTATAAAACCTGAAAAAAATGTCTGAATGGTTTTCACTTGTTTTTAAGACACAGGCTCTTCTGCAAAGGCTTCAGAGCGAGGCAGACGTGCTAAATATAGGCTATAATACAAATTCAGAGAAACTGCCACAGAGAAAAGATTGTAGTTGATAATAAACCGAAGTCTAACATGGTCAACCCATCAATGGCTTCACAAACAGTTCATTCCTCTATCGACCCTGTGCGAAATTTTACATAATCAAGGTCGATGGTCATGTAAAACCACACGTCTGAAATTCTCCAATATTTTCGTCCTCCAAAAAAGCATCAGTATCTGTAACAAAAAATGGCTTTACTTGGATAAAACCTACAATTTACATAGATTAAACAGTTCTGGTCTTGTCCGGATGACACAAAGGGGTTTAAATGTAAAGTTTTCACACCCAGAAATCTTTCATCACCAGACTGGAACAGCAGCTTTTACTGTAGTTCATGCTAAACATGTCAGAGAGACTCAAATAATGAAGTATTCCAGTGTCAGTTAAATACTTGGAAAGCTTCCCAATGACTTCCCAAAAATACCAGCACATTCCGATCGGAATGCGATCGACCTGATGATCACCCCACGACCAATTGTCTTTTGTCAGGAGGGAGAGCAGCTTTTCTTCATATAGTGAGCCGTAGAACTGTCTATTCTTAGTAAAGGCAAAGTTTCCGTTCATAACATGCCCATTTTAAAATGTGGTAAACATCAAACATCATTTGCTCCAGTTGGCAAACAATATCTTCAGAAATTTAATTCAGTGAGACAAACTCTCCTACACTTCTCCTCTGACTCAAGTGGTTGAAAACCTAGAGATATTTTGGTTGAAACCACAAGCCCATCGAAATATAAGGTCAAACCTGTATTTTTTTTTTTTTTACACACCACAGTGTTTTTCTATCTATACGATTTGTAGCGTTGTGAATATATCTACAGCTTATCACCAGCCAGCACTTGCAGATCTTTATTACATAACGCTGAGAAACACTGGGGGACAATGGGGCTCTCCGTTTCATTGGCCGAAAATGTTTGCACCGATATGACGTGTGATTTGTACATAACAATACATGACAAATTGTCAAGTTAATGCCTTGTATCTTAACAAAAGACAGCAAACGCCACGTCAACCAACCCCTAATGAACAGACTTTCAGCACTGCGTCCTTCAGCCAAGTCTGATCTTGCAGTGAATGTGGAAGTTGAGACAAAACATCGAGTTTGCAGACAAATCTGTACCCTACTTGAACAAAACGACTAGTTTTGTTAGTATAAACTGATGTATTTTGGTTGATTCAGTGATGCTGAATAATATTTCAGACTTGAACAATACCAGTTAATTTTCCGGCGTAGAGCACGAGACACACGCTGAAGCTTAAAATCACAGTGACGTTGTGCTTTGGTGACTAAACGGTTAAAGTTAGTGTTATACTCAGATTGTACAGACTTAGAAAGTCAAGCAAAGCCTTCTGTTATGTGAAATCCTTTCCTCAGGGACACTATTGCAACAGGACCGTGATGTTTTTCACTGATATTTCCTAAGAACATCAAATAAACGCCAAGCCAGAAAAGAATGAGGCCACAACATTTTCACATGTCTCTGACAAATCGAACAAAATGCCTCTCAAGCAAGAATGAGTGCCTAAAATATTCCCAAAAAAAGTTTAAACATTCAAACAATCAACCTCTCAGTGGAAACCCACATTCAAAAACAGGTTCAGCATATTTAAGAAGAAATGTCTCAAATGATTGCATGCGTTTTTACTGGGTTATTTGAATTTTCTTCTAGTGCTTAAATCATAGAATTTAATTAAAAATGCATTAAAACTAAATCCATAAAATGATCTCATGATGGGAAAAAGGTTGAAGCGCCTGACTGAAGGCTGTGAAGTTCTACACTGTAAAATCCAACACTTTAGTTAACTATACTTAAAGTCTTAACTTAATTGTACAATTCTAGTAATCTGTTCTATTCACATACTATGCCTTGTTTACTCAGAAAACCCAAGTTAAGATTAATTGATTGGTTTGAGTGCCATTTTGTCAAAACGTTTTTGAGGCGAGTCAATTCTTACGAGGCTTTTCACTCATTTCCTCCCCTTCTGCGGTTATCTTTCTCTAGCTATCTTGAATGTTGCATTGTCAATACAACAAAAAAACATTGAGAGAACATCACAAAAGCTGACGTAATAAATTGATGCTGATTTTCCTGAAAGGTTTGTGTTTGAACTCACCATTATGGTGATCAGTGTCCCCTTCGGTTGGGCACTTGGAACTTCATTATTGTAATTCTCTTCCTATCGATGCAGCGATGCAACAAGAAATCACAGTTATTTGGTTTCAAAGGAGAAGTAATAGGATGCTTTTAAAAGGTGGCCCAACTTCTAACTAAATCATTAACTAGTCTATTTTTCATTTCAAATTAGGATCTTTTACAAAAACTCTTATGTCATAAACACCTTGTGAAACTTTTAATTGGGTTGATATAATCCCTCTATATTTGTGACAATATCTTGCAATTGACCATGCTTAAGTCACACACAAACTTCAACATTCAGCATGCAAAACACAACAATGGTATCTATACTAGGCCAAGATATCTAAAGTAAATTATCAAGTACTCTCTACTACAGTTCTTTTTTAAGTTACTAGAAGTCTACAAGAAGTTTTTGTCAGTACAACATACTATTCCTATTTCACTTCATTTTTGTAAGGCAATCAGTTTGCATGCTTTTGCATGCAAGTAAGTCTAACTAATTAGATTTTACAGTGTATATACTGTAGAACCTTTTCTTCTACGAGTGCTGGAAAATATGAAAGTTCACTTACTAGTTCAAATCTTCAGGCTCACACTGGATTTTTAAATGGCTTCACATTACACTGGCCTCGTGCTGCACTGAAGAAAGGCAATCAGCGTTAAAAACGGAGAGCACACAAGAAGAACCTGCTCGGCCACATTCATCCTCCAGGCATTTGACGGCGGGACTCTACCGCAGAGCAATGACTTCTGCTTCCTTGAATGATTCTCAAACAGCGATTCTACGAATGATAACACTTCTCAAAATCTGATAAAAGGGTGGAACTCTTATTTTCTCAGGTTCTTGTGATGCGTATTTCTCTGTGATGTTACAAAACTTAACTCGATTACACGGGACAAAATGACTTTTGATACAAACGTGTCACCTTCAGCTGTTTCGTCTTTCTCTTGTATTAGCAAAAATGAAACTTCTGCCATTGTTTACCCTCTTGTTTATTTCTGTGAAACACAAAAGGAGTTTTTTTTTTTTCTACACAGCTCATATAGTATACAAAGTAATTATATAAGCTCCAGAAAGGACAAAAATGCCATAAAAGAGCTCTAGTGTGCACTGTATTCCTCCGCAATGGCTGTCATTGTCATTCTGCATAGTCAGAAACACATGGTACGATGTGAAAACATGCCAGTTTAGAGTGTGAATGAAACCACCAATGTGTTTGGTTGAAATTAGCTGCATAAAAACTATTCAAAACTTTCCGTAGACAAACAGAAAAGGCACCGGTAATTTCCTTGCAGGACATTTTCTATTAAATTTACAGACATTTACTTTAACCTCAAAACACAACACAGTACAGGGAAAACTTCATGATATCACTACATTCAGCCCTATTTTGCAGTGCAGAACAAACACCAGAATACGGGTTTGAGGTTGACCGACATATCGCCAAAGCCAATATAAAGGCCAATATTTGGCTTTTTTAATGATCATCGTCAGTATTAATCAAATATGCATTTATATCATTTAAACAAGTCTTTGAATATTTAATAAACAAACCTTGTAGACTTTGAGATCTTGGGCTTTTGTAGACTATATGAACATGCATGAATATGTTTTATATTTCTATACTAATGTCAATTAGCACTGTGCTATTCATTTACTTTATTGTTATGAAAATACCCTGAGATGGCTTGGAAAACACACACAAACTGTATATTGTCGCAGTCGTGTGTTTATTGTCTTCACATTTCATCAGTCAAAGCGTTTCTGCTTTTTATTCATCAACACAGGATGCCTTTTTCCATATTTCCTGTCATTGCTTATTAGTCCATTTTGGACTTCCTGCACGAGAGTATGAATGAAACACACTTACACAAGAGTGTGAAACGACAGGTCATGTAGACTATCATGTGTCTTTGAATTTAAATCTAGATTTATTCACACTGACCCATTAAAACCTCTACGTGAACACGCTTGCCAGAAAATAGTGCGTTTTTTGTAAAAGTCCCCCGCGTGTTCTACACTAGTGTCGATACCAAGTCGATACTGACATTTAAAAAACATGACACTTGACCGGTCCGCTGATAGATGCCTGCTTTCAAAACGCTTTCAAATTCAAACACTTCTGTGTGCTTTCAAATATTACCGTGCGTTGATCATTGTAGCCAATCACAGACATATCTGTTGAGCACGTGAACACAATGGCCAATCAGAGGTGTTTACAAATCCGCTCAACAGCGCTCAAAGCATCACGTTTTTAAAATTTCAGTATCGACTTGGTATTGAAGTCGGTAATTTTGACAACACTATTCTACGCCCACCTCCTCTTGGTTACAGTAACATTATGTTAATTGTGAAGTGACCCTAACCGAATATTAAAACAGTCACAATGTTTATTTCCGTTTTTATTCATATTTTTAATTCCTTTATTTGTGAACAATGCTGGAATCATGAAGTTTCCATCTAAGGTATACATTTTTTACAGATTTATTTTTTTTATCAGGTTCAAATGATTTTTTTCATACAGTATAATTCATTTTCAATGGCTCTCATTGTCATTCTGTATATTCAAAATGCCTGGAATGATGTGAAAACATGCCGGATTTGAGTGTGAATGAAACCAAGAATGAATGAAGTGTATTTTTTTTTTTTTAACAGAAAAAATACCAGAATTATTTGTGAAAAATACACTGTAAAAAATCATAAGTTGAGAAAACTTAAAAGTTTAAGGCAACCAGGAGATGTTTGAGTTGTCTCAACTTGTTGTAAACTGAATTAGTAACTTTCTACAACAAGTTGAGAAAACTCAAAAATCTCCTGGTTGCTTTAAACTTTTAAGTTTTTGATTTTTAACAGTGTACTATAATATGATTACAAAATCAGGAAGTTCCATCTAAGGTATAAATGTAGTTTATTTTACAGATTTTATCGATTTCAAATGATTTTTTGTTAATTAAGTAAATATTATGTGAAATAAATCTAAATTTCATTTCAGCAGTTATGTGTTTTTACTGTCGTTAAATTAAATAATTTGCTCTCTCTCTCTCTCTCTCTATATATATATATAATATATCGACCAAGATATCATCATCAAAACAATGAATATGGGTGGTTTGAGGGTGAGTGAATAATAACGGTTTTCAAACGATTGCTTTAATCTACAGAAGTTGAGAGTATCTTCTTGACAGGCATCACCTGATGCAACACTTTCCTCAGAAAGAGTCTGGAGGAGTATGTCGGGGGCGGCTTCGTCTCCGGGGAGGGAGGGGGAGACCCAGCCTGACCTCAAAGCTCAGAAGCTCCAGAAACAGATGACTTCCTGACCTCAGTGCTCAGCTTCAGCTACCTCCACTCTGAAGCCTGACCTCTGCCCTCTCACTATGAGTCTCTACCCAGACAGTAAAGTCGTCTGGACGCCTACTCGGCTACTACTGATTTTGCGAAGCACGCATGTGCCACTTTGATGCAGGTGTCACGTTATACACATTTCTGACCACAGTTTAGGGAGGCTGGCATAAACCCCTCCACCATGGCACGAGTGGACCCTGATTTATTTTTCTGACGTGTTCAAAAAAATGAGCTCATTGGGGGAATTCGGCGCCGTTCTTCTGAGCTGCACAAGAAAGCAAGTCATCAGTATTTTGCATAACATCATGAAATCTCTAAAGGTAGATTATGATGAATGAATGGCAACCGATAAATCTTTAGGTACAAATTCTGCCATTTACTGACCATCACAACATTATAAACATACAGGAACATAAAAGGAGATATTTTGAGAAATGTGTCATATTGTTCATATAATGGAAGTCAATAGTAAGTAAGTTGTACAGTTCCTCCAGTATGTTTATAGAATGTTCATTCAAAGTTATTTGGAATGTAACATTTTTTTTTAAAAATGTTGCTACTTGTTTCAGAGAACATTCAAAAGTATCATTCCCATAATGTTTGCAGAATGTTAAAATGGAATGTTTCCTTAACATTCGCATTTTGAATGAAATAATGTTAATGGAAATGTTATTTTTTAAATTGCGTGAACAACCCCTTTAAAGCTATTAATAAGAGTTCCGATGTCTGTTTATTTTTATTTTCCAAAAAGGCCTGCTTGAAGTACCGATCTGTAATTTAATTACAAAATCTCTTCACAGTCTCAACACTTTGGTTAATAGCTGTTCAGACTATATGGCAAGTTTCAATTCACACTTAAAATAAAAGGAACACAAACTCCACACATATACCAGACATGTTAAAAAAACACATCTAACAAAAGCAGACAGAAACACTACGGCTCACCCTTCTTGAGGGAAGATCCTCGATGATTCGGGATGATAACGTGAGCTCAGCACACTGAACTTTTGACTTGAGCGAATGGGCAAATGAGTGGCTATTTCTGTGGTTCTAATAAATTTAACAGGAACTAAAGAATTTTTTTTTGACACTTCATGGCCTCAGCAAAAGTGCAGACAGCGAAGTATCATGTGGTCCTGCTATGAGGTGTAAGGCTAGCCAGATGACTTCCTGTTGCTTCATTCTCACTCAGAACTGTGCTGGTTCCACTTCTCTTCGCAGAAGAGCGTCGGATACCAACAGCGCTTCTAATAGGCTGCTTTTAAATTAGGCTGTTCACGTGTTGTCAGCTGTCTTAATAAAGAGATATGTCAAGATAACTGATTCCTTTTTCCTACAGTCCTTCACACTTTTTATGATCTTAAATGTGTATAAAGGAATATGAACGAAACACAATGTTCTTCCTCAGTGTTTCTGTCTTGTTTTCCAGCGCAAATATCGAAACATTCTTAAATTAAGATACATTTACTGGAGAAGAAAAATGACTGAAGATATTAAGTCTGTAAAATGAATCAAAATGAAAATGCTTAAAACATGAACAAATATCTGCCAATGGAGTCAGAAAAATAAACCTGTTTGACGTTTGATTTAAGTGTTTTTTTTCTGACTCCATTGGCAGATATTTGTTCTTGTTTTAAGCAGTTTCATTTTGATTCATTTTCCAGACTTAATATCTTCAGTCATTTTTCTTCTCCAGTAAATGTATCTTAATTTAAGAATGTTTCGATATTTGCGCTGGAAAACAAGACAGAAACACTGAGGAAGAACATTGTTTTTTGCAGTGAAGTCCAACCTGAACTACCACCCAATTCAGTGGATTCGAACTATGATTCATCTGGAGATTCATCTCGAAACGGTTTCTAAACCCCCAAAACAATCTGTTCTGATGATAAAGCCAAACATTCACAAGGGACTTGAGCAAAACCAACGCTGAATTGTGAAGCTTCTGAAGGATTTCGACTTGCACAACATCTAAGGACACGAACTTTCTCCCAATTACTTTTAATAGGAATGAGTTAATGGTGGATGACTCTCCTGAGGGTTCTGCGGAGCTTCCTAAACGGATCAGGAAGGAACATGTTCTCTGTCAAGGCCTACAAATCCCGTGAAATGAGAGGAAGGGTCTTCCCTGTTCCTCGATGTGGACAGGAAAGGGGGGAGAGGTTTAGTTTCGGTCACATCATGAGTAAAAACATGCGACGGACGGACGGAGCTACTGTGAAAGATCTCTGAGAAGCGACTTTGAGCTTGTTTCCAAAATCCTTCAGAGCTGAATGTTTAGTGTCTTTCTGACATTGAACCTTCAGCGTGAATTACAGTCTCTGATACGAGCGCATCTCTGAAAATCTTCTGGACTTCACCCTAAGTGCTCCGCTTCATATCGCACACTTGTTTATGGACATTGTCACATTGCATCATTGTTGTAATGAAATGAGCAAAAGATAAGAACATTCATGACACACGAGCAGAGCGGATTTCAGTGTGAAGCTCACAAAACCACAAAACCAAAATTCACTTCAATCCCAAAATGCAAAGTATACAAAATTCATTCCAATTTAGTTTGATCGAAGTCAAACTGGACTGTAATTTTTGCTCGTTGATTTGATTCAAGAGAAGGAAGGAAAAGCATTAAAAACGTTCCTGACGAAGACAAAGAATGAATTCTAATGTCATTTTCCATACATGTGAAATATCAGTATTCAAATATTGTTTGCAAAAACATCATTTGATAAGTCGGATTAAACAAATAATGCTGAAATGATAAAGACTTTACTGAACCCTTGTGTTATGTCCGAATTCTGGGTACGATTTTATGTAAAAAGATGTAAAGATTATGTAATGATTTTTAAGTAAAAACAGTAAACCTTTAATATTAATAGTTCTCACACATTACAACAAAAATAAACATGACAACAAATTATTTTTTAAAATTGTATTTAACAACTATTTTTTAACCATTTGTTTAAAAAATGAGTATTAAACAGTATTGTAACTATTTTTTATTTAAAATGTAGATTTTTTTTTTATTTTTTTTATTTTAAATGTTTGTGTTTTATTTTTGTGTGTTTGCCTGTCGGCCAAATGCATAAATGTAAATATCCTCAGAGGGAAGTTGAGAAACTTTAAAAACATTAAAACATTAAAAAATACACTGAATTTTTAACTTTTATTTTGGGTCTGTGCAGCAGCGGTTAATCATGAACTTGAGGGTCAAATTGACCCGCGAACATCAAAATCATCAGACGTTTTGTACACGCATTCAGCCACATCTCAGAGTGTCAAAACACACACAAAAAAATCCCGTGTATTTTTACGACAACTTGTGAGTCTGTTATATATAATGCATTATAAAGGTATTCATTATGTACATTACAAATCATATCTTTTCACAAATAATTGTAACTAAAGTTAGATGCATTATATTGCAGATTCCTTGTAACATCTCAAACTGGTTGTTTGTCATGTGTTTCAATGCATTAAGGTGTGTTCAATGAATAGATAAGAATTCATGTGTTTTTACTGTGGTTACAATTATTCATGAGACCATAAATGGCATAATCAATGGATTAAAATACTTTGATAACGCATTATATATAAAGGCTTTAAGTTAGGTGTTTCTAAAAAGCATAAATTAGCCCCAATGTTACTTTAAAAATCCCCAGATTTTAACATAAACACCACTGAATCCACACAAATCAACACTAGAGGTGAAGCGCACACACACCATATATATATATATATATATATGCAACCCACAGATGCATCTGCTTCCACACATGCATTGGTGCCATAACTGGTTCTTGGAACTGCAGTTCCAGCCCATTGAACTGCAAAGCGAAGGAGGCGTCTATGGATAAGGTGCGGCTTATGGCCGCTAATGAAGTAAATGCTTCTGTATAATCCTGCAATCTGTGTAGAAACACGTGCAAGATAACACACTGAAGCATATCTGAGCCGTTTCAAAAGAGACACAATCCATCATCTATATGCTGAAACCAAACAGCCACTCCTGTACACGCACACACACACACACGCACACGCACACACACACAAAACAAGCAGACAAGCACATAAAGCTCACACTGAACAGTAGTTTTTGGTGCAGCAAAACTAGATGAGCAAAGTGCAGTAAACTGTCAGCAGTGAATGCAGCACAAACCACTAAAATCAGTGTAAACATGGTTTTTGCTGCGATTTCCACACTTTACATTTATGACAACAGGGTAAAGTCCATCATGGTGCACGTCAGTTATATAACAGGTCAGACGGTCGCATCTCAAACAGATAGATGTGTTTCACTCCCTGAGCTGTTAAACACGATAAGAGTCTCAAAGCACATGGAAAATGGATTCAAACTCTCATTTAAATGAAGAAAAAGCTGTTGTTGGATTGAAAAATGTAAAACAAACAAACAATGAAGAAATATTTTAGATAGATGACTGATCAAACATAACAGACGGTCAGATCTTTTTTCTTCCACTGAAGCACACGATGCTTTTTTAAAGAACATGATCATCAATCTTTCACCAATTACTATTTTAAATTCATGTTCATTTTTCAGTCCATTATACTAATAATACAGTTTGTAATGAATAATTCATATTAAAATAGAAAACAGATGCATTTTCACTATTTTGGACTCCAAACATGCAACAACACACACCACAACAACACACACACACCATTACGGGCAGAACTCTGAGTCCAAGTGACAAACTTTCGAAATTTCCATTTTCAGTTTCTGTTTTTCTTTGTCATTTTTTGTTCTCACCTCCCACTTTTACGATTACTTTACTTGTGATTCAAAAGCACAGAGAATCTGACCTCAGATTTACTGCTAAAGCAGAATTAGATATTTAGTGACCCCTCTTTCATATTAATTTCGCAATTTGTGTTTGCATCATAAATGTCATACGGTTCATGATGATTTCCCTAAATAACAGCAGGCCAGACATCGTGCGTTGCCAGCTATTTGTGACTGTCACAAGAATCTGACTTTAGTTCTTGAATTAAACACTGCTCACACCGGCAAAGATTTGATCATGTTTTTTCTGGATATGCTACTGTAGTTCATATATTAGAAACTCATGCCAATCCATGTCAGCCTGCGATTACTGGAGCGATAACACGTGTTCATCTTGGCAGATAACAAATGAGCTGAAACTCATATTGTGCAATCTCAATCAAATACATACACAAAAACATCCAGTTTTTTTTCCTTTCTTTTTTTTTTTTTGTTGTTGGTAAACATGATAGAACTTTTACTCACTCAAAATCATTCTTAGTTTGTAAAGTAACGGCTCTATGAAACCAGAACAGTCACTTCAGAGAAAACTTGCTTTGGCAAAGTTGCAAAATCTAAATCTCAGCTTATTGTTTAAAATCAAATCTCTGCAGAAGTCTGTTTCTAATAAAGTTGAAACTTCAGAATATATTGCATATAGTGACCCCAGCAAGTGTTTGGACATTCAAAAGAAAAAATAAAATAAAACAAAACTGCTAATAATAGTTTTTGTCAGAACAAACACTTTTCTTTGAATGTTTTTGGTGATTTTTTTTAATCAGTTTAGAAGTCAGTTCTCCTCAAGTTTTCACAGAATCAGAAGAACTATGTTCCACCAAGCAAAAATAAACACAATATTAACAGCATTTTTTAAAATGATTTTAACCTATCAAACAATTTTATTGTTATTTAAAAATTGAATCTAACGCTTTAGATTTACGTTTTGAGGCCTCTATGATGATCAATATTTACTGTAAATTCTTCACTATGACAATCACTAAAAATTCTGACTATTTAGACACATCAAACCTGGAAATGCTGATGAACTCTCATCTGTAGTCTAATATATGATGATGACTTTACAGTAAATACAGGTGTCTAAACTCATCATTACATTTACTACAACCTATAAAACTCTCTGCTATTAAACACACAAACTTATTAGTGTATTCACAGATCCTCATAATTCAGCTCAAAGCCTGTTTATTCGTATAAAGTAACATTATAATCTCCTAGTTCACACTTACCCGATGTGAATGATGTCTTTTTAATATTGAACCGCCTGTGCAGCATAAATGTACAGTAAGTTAACAGAGTAAAAGTAATCGAGCTGTTCTCTTCAGTGTTCACCTGCTGCTCACTAGAGGTGGTCTTTAAGTGCACTGACCTGTAGGGGTCTCTTGAAGGTGTTCAGTGACGCCAGAGATGTTTCCTCCTGCTGTCAGTCGAGTGTGTGAGAGAGTCGCAGGAGTTTTCCTGCCGTCCGGCCGCGTGCAGCAGGTTTGGGTCGGTGTGGTTACAGACAGAAGCTTGTGGGGAGGACTGTGAGGCGCAAAGATGCGCGGGGCAACCAGACCTAATGGCGCCGTCTCAAAACATAACGAGCTGCCTAACTAGACAGCATTTTGAGGGATTATAATATGCTCTCTCTCTCTCTCTCTCTCTCTCTCTCTCTCTCTCTCACACTCACTCACTAACACACGCGCGCGCGCGCGCACGCATCTATCGCGTCTATAATATATGTCTATAATGTTACACGCGTCTATGAAGGTCTGCGTTTAAAGACACTATAATATATATATATATATATATATATATATATATATATATATATACATACATATATATATATATATATATATATAGGAAATATGCAGCACACAGATTTGATGCCAGAAATAATTCTAAAGCATCCAGTAATTTAAATAAACCGACTTAGATCTGAATTTAAATATTCTCAAAACGCTTCAAAATGCCCAAAATGATTATACAGACTCAGAATTATTATTTTTATTGGATCAGATAAATATGACTAAATATTCAAAAATATTCTTTTACATTAAATATTTTAAAATGGCTAAAATTTATAATGCGTTCTAGTTAGGAAGCTCCAATTGTTTTGGGACACCGCCACTCCATTTCTCCTCCCATCTGGAACACCTTTGGAACACATGGAGAAATGCGGAAGAGCCAAAGAAATCAACGCCAAATTAACTGCATGTAACGCGATCAAGTTTACATAACGCACAAACTACCGATATTATTCCACCTGGTGTCATCTTGGCACCCGGTGTGACCACGAAAAATGCTTCAAGCACTAAAAATGGCAATTTTGGCATTTAGCCAAATTTCGTTTTGAATTTTACTGTTAGATGGAAAATAATAAACAACAATACATTATGAGTGTTTCTAAAGAAAGTTTCTGTGAACTCTTAATAGATTATTTTTCTCACTTTCCCTCTAAATCACTGTCGTTTCTTCCTCGTTTTGAAAATAGCTGCAATCAGTTGATGTCACAGCATTGTTTCACATGATCACAAGTTCAGATAATGTGTAATAAACACGTGGAAAGGGTCAGACAGGTTTGACGTAACGAGAGTCTCCAGCATCATCAGTCATATGACTGGACACAACCATCGAGAGAAGTGAGTAATGGGTTGTGTGGACGTATTAGTGTCATTAGCAAGACTACAATCACACACTGATACCAACATTATAGACATTCCATTTGAAAATAAAATATTATTGAATTATATTTTGCAGACATTTGTGTTTTCTCTCTTTATGTAGAATGTAGATTTACATCATTATCAGACCTGTGTAGCACTTGTGTCAAATTAGTGGAAATGACTTGAAACGATTAGTTTAGTAGTTTGCTGGATGGAATATGATTAACCATTAACATGGTTAGCAAAAACACTGGTCACCTACTGCCACCTTCTGGGAACTCATAAATATGCTTGCCTCACTTTTACCATCTCTCAGATGAGATTAAACCTTTATTTGGTAAAAAATAAATAAACAAACATCACAAATTTATTTCCTTTTGTAAACCAGATGGCCAGGGCATTGGTCTGTGCACTTACTGATTTGATCCTCTGGTTCTAAAAATGCGAAGAAACAAACATACACTGCCAAAAGGTTACGAACACATGCATAACAGTGCGTGTCACCACTCGATGCTTTAGCTGAATGCACATATAATGGGCAGACTGCAAACGGTATGTCAGTGGAATGATGCGCCACATGTTTATTGACACTTGTACAGAGAAAACAATTATCACCGGTCATGCAAAGCATCATCACTGTGCACAAAGAAAACACAACATGAACAGTGTGACGCCGGAATAAACATATATTCAAATTAAACTCCTGAGATGTTAAACATACAGTACAATACAATATGCAGAGATACTATAAACATGGCACTCATGAATATCTTGACAGGTTGATAAGTGCTGGATGCAAGCTATGTCGCTAAAACACCAGGCGTTCCACTGAAATCCCACCACTGCGTTGAAACCGACCAGTCCAAGCATTGATTATTGTAGGAAACTTGAATAGGAAAGTGCTTTTATAAAGATCCCGAGGTATTGTCGAACTAATGTCTTACTGGCTAATGCTTACAACACATCAACTAGTTACACGCACACACACTACAGGGGATAAACGAGGGGAACTAGTCACAAATATTTGTCTCCGGGCAAAGAAAACACACTACACCGATACAGCTACAACATCGAGGGGTTATAGACGACTTCAGCATTCTCTGGCCTCCTGTAACTGATCGCTTTAGAGCCATCCCCTCCTCGTATAAATCCCAGTGTTTCAGGGCAGAGCGTCTCAAAAATGTAAACACCAACAATCACTGTACATCACTCTAACCTTCTTAAGTAACACTCGGATAATTACAGCAGAGTTGGGAGGAGGGGTTAAATGTACACAGCTACATGGAGTTAACCTCAGACCAGGATGCATATCTGTCAGTCGAGTCCCTTGCCACCCTTTGTCACCCATTGTGTTGTTAGTCAGAGAACAGGCTGGCAAAAGACTTTCGCAAGTTTCGGATGGTCTCCGCCTTGGCTTCGTCCTCGTTGCTGGAACGGAAGGTCTCGCCAAAGGCGTTGAAGGCATTGGTCAAGGACTGGGATTTGCTGCAAAACAGCGGACAAAGCAGAAGCAAGATTAGATCATCTTTGGGATCATTTGGGCAGTAATCTAATTTCACTGAACACGGGAGTAAGGTGTTGAAGGTAGAGGAGCTCAATCCCGCTCATGGAGATTTACCTTCCTGCAGAGATTGCAACTCTGAACTGGACCAATCACAGGATTCGGTTTCAATGCAAACAAGGAGTGGCGGAACAGAGCTGAATCCTGCAGGAAGGGAGGGCTGTATTCCAACTCGCGTTAGGATTAGCTCGGGGTGCCAAACTACGTTCCTGCGGAGTTTATCTTCAACACCTGATCCGGCTAATAGAGTCCTTCAGGACTATTTGAAAACTATGTTTGTCAGAGCAGAATTGGAACTAAACTCTTTGTGGCCCTCCAGGAGCTGAGTTTGAAAATGTCTACGCAAGAGAATTGATTTGCATTGCTTCTTCGACTTTGGCATATTGGCTTACTTTTATGTCAAAGTTAATATTTTACCACCGCCAGCATAGGGTGTACTTTTTTAATAGCATTCAAAAAGAGGATGGGATTTAGCCAAAGTCTCCTGGAGAATGACTGTACACCCCTGGGGTAAGGAACTGCAGAATGGTTTCTTGCCGAAATGGACAGTTACACTTTATTTCGATAGTCCACTTTAGACATTCTACTAACTACAAGTAACTTTGCAACTATATATCAACTAGTTTTAGACGTCACAGACTGTTGGCTGAATGTCTGATGCATGAGGCACACAAAATTGGAAACACTTCAGGAGTTTTAACCCCTTAGCATTCTTGTAAAACTTGCCTAAAATGCCTTAAAAAGGCATACCCAGAGTAAATTGCATGCTGTTCTTGAACCATTTGGAGTATATGCATGGTTTAGGTCTCTTTTGAAAGTTTGTGTACCTCGAGCGGTACAGTGGAACGCTAACAGGTTAAAGTCATCCTCTGATTGGTTGAATCCTATAGGATTTCCGAGAGACACGTGTCGCGTTCGTTAACGGTTCCCCTGGAAACAAACCCGCCGTGACGTGAAGAAGAAAGTCGTCGTCAAAAGTATGTCAAGTTTGCGGCATAGACTCTTTAAAATACGTCCAGGTGTTTTACACACCAGTCTTTTATTATAGTGACATTGACGTTACATGTTTACGCCCCTAAACATGAAGCTGAACAAATCGAACTGTGACTGGTTGCTTTACATGTCAGTCAGACGGCCTCTGGGCAGTTCTTGACCAATGAAAGCTGTGATGGGGTCCAGACCTTCTGCAAACAAGCGTACCGAGACCTCCTTGAAGAGGTGTTCTCAATACGCTTTCAAACAAACTTTGGAGCGGTTCGCTTGAGATGTGAAAGCAATCCGACCCAAGGACAGTTGTACACGCATTTGACTTGCATAAACACATTTTGGTACGCTTTGAAATGTCGCCATGTGAAAGTGAACTGAACCAAGAAGAAAATGCAACATTGTAACAAATTTAGTTCCTGTTTCGGAACAAAACAAATGATCCATAGGTATGAAAACTAAAGTGGACTATCAAAATAAAGTGTAGTAAATGATCTCCAAGCAATGAAGCAATAGTGAAAAGATTCTTACTTCAAGAGAGGATGGGTTGACTTCTGCTGGGGTGCAGGCTGTTCCTCCACAGGAGGCTGGGATTGGGTGGGAGCAGGAGCAGGAGCAGGGGAAGGAGTTGCTCTAACTGGGGCTGAGGGTGCTTCAGATGGAGCAGAAGTCTGGGCTCGGCCCTCAGGTTTGGCTTGCTCTCTGAGCACCGGTTTAGGCTGGAGCTGGGGTTTAGCTGGTGACAGGGGTTTAATTGGAACCTTGGCTGGGGATTGCTCTTGAACAGGGACCGGATCTGGCCGGGATTGACCAGGACTCTGATCTGCGTCACCCGGTTGGGCTTTTGGGTGGGCCTTGGTGGGAGGTGGGGTTTGGGGCTTCGGCTGGATCTGAGGCTTGGAGTTCCTCCGAACTGGGGGCACAGGCTTTGGGGGAAGGGGTTTGGGGGGTAGGGGTTTTGGGGGCAGTTCTGTTGGCTTCCCTGGAGTGGGTTCAGGTGCTGCTTGAGCCTGGGGTTTGGGCTGCTGCGTGGTGGGTGGTAGAGTCGGGGCAGGGCCTGCTTTGGGCACAGGTTCCTGGGCAGGGACTGGCTCGGGTGTAGGCTCTTGACTCTTAGGCTGTGGTTCTTGGGGTTTCACTGTCCCCCCTAGGTTTAGTACAAAACAGAGTCATCATATTATAACATTTTGCAAACACTAAAGCTTGCAAGAAGGTTTTAAATCCAGCACCAGAAACTTTGCATGATTTATGATCAAAAATTAAGGCGCCCCCACGACTGGCCAAAGTAACCATACAAAGGATTTTGCACAAGGTAAGGATAGTCAATAGGAAATTGCTTTTACTCCAAACAAGCAGAATGAAACAGACAGGACGGTTAGCTTGCAGCAGTATCATAGGTGAGGATGTGTAGCTGCAGGTTGACAACAACAGATCATGCATACAAAAAAAACAAGACCCAGAGGCCGCATGCGCCATCTTTAAAACAAAGACAGCTTTTCTTGTAGTTTTCACCCCCGGCCTTGATTGGGATGTTTTGGCTTGTATTGTTCCAGATGTACTTTGTTGTGTGTTTTGTACTAAATCTTTATACGTACCAAACATAAAGGACAACTGGGATACATGCAGGAGCAGGGAAATGTGGGAGATTAGTTCTCTTGTTTATAAGAGATAATGATCTAGTTGTGAGTGAGGTGTCTCTTGAAGTTTGCTTGTTTGTTTAATAAATGCTTGATTATGTTTCCTGATATCTCACTATAAATGAAAACACACTGGGCTTTGACCCTTCTGAAAGTTTTGTGTCTTTCATAAAGGGTATTCGATTTGAAATGAGGTTCAGTAACACAGAACAGTAAGTCTGGAAAATGGGAGCTTTATTACTTTGGACATGAGGGGGAAAGACTAGATCTATATCAGACAAAAATCACAGGTAATACCCAAGTACTGGATTTAAAGAGGCAGTGACATCAGCAAAGCCTAATCGACCCAGGTTTTAAGTCAGACGCCACATCAGCATATAGAGATCTGATTGTTCACAAGCGGACATTATTTTCAGTATGTTTGATATGTACATTCATTGATTTCATTATATTTTTCACACACAAAAATATTCCAGATTTTTCCACTCTTTGGTAATGCATGCAAATGATCTTAAGGTAACAGTTCCCATGCAATATAAGGACATATTTTAAACTCTGCACACAGATTTTACCTTTTACGTGTTATAGATACCATCTTGCATGTTGATAAAACAGTTAAAAACATCAATATACAGAACAGGCACTACACTGAAAACACCTCACACGTCCCTATACATATTCAGTCTTGTCCATTATGTCTTTAATACTGGAAAAGCTCATTGTTTGTCAAATATTGCATTATTAAATGTCAAGGCCAAATCTGTAGCACTATATTAGCTTATTTAATTTAATGTCTTTGCATAAAAAACACTGAAATGGCTGGAAAGCGGTACCTCGAAAATACCTCTAATCAATATTATAAAACTGCATTGCATTCATGACGCACGAGAGAAAAACCTCAAATCAGTTTTTAAACAGTCATAACAAAGATTATTGTAAGAGATCTGTAAATTCGGGTGAATGTCATATAGAAAAATGGCCTGGTCACATTTCACGACAACATCGAAAGAAAAGAAAAAGAAGAAAATATATTTTACAAAAAGAAAATGAAGCCACTTTAATGTTTTGAATTGTGAAATTATTTTCATGACAGTTCTCATGAAGTAATCTCTTTAGTGTATTACAATGCACAGTGTTTTTCTTTTAAATCAAACAACAAATATGCTGTTATATCATATATATTTTTTCTAATTGCAATTAAACGTCATGAAAATAATCCAAACAAATGCAATGCAAAAAAAAAACCTCAATGATTTTGAAATAGGCTTTATTTTCATTATGCAAAATATACGTTCTCATATCTTCTTTTGATTCTGGGGTGAAATATTAACATGTCTTGACAGGTTTCTTGTGATTCACCCATTCTGACTATTCCACTACAGTAGGTTATATATTGCTCAGAAGGATATATAATATAAGCTGACAGTCAAGAGGTCACGGGAGGACGGACTCACTCTCATTCTACTCTGAAACGTTCCTGATCCTAAAATCAACTGGCCTCAGTTTGGACTGTAATGGCCTTTCAGTTTTATGGAAATCCTTCTGTCTTTGGCTCCTCACGGTTATCTGTTTACAGTTCATCAGGCTGAAAGAAAATCTTCTTGGAAACCTTGAGAAAGCAAACGTTCAATCAACTCCTTCTCTTTAGAAACCATGCTGGAAATACTAAAAACATTTGCTGTTGAACACACATTCAAAAATGTAAACACGAGGACATCACTCATGCAAAACCACAAACACTACATTTAAATAAAAAACAACATTACACATATAGCACACACACACACACACACACACACACACACATCTGAAAGCTGGACGATAAGGAACCACCCTTACTGAAATAATAGTACAAATCTTTCATAGTACATATTGAGCACACAGGACACCACAGCACTGGACTCTGCGTAGGCACAGTTAGAGTTGTTCTTGACCCTGGAAACCACACGACTAACAAGGAAACGAACGCAGCCATCAGAAGCGAACAAGTGAACAGTACAGAAAAACACTTCACAGTCAAGGCAGATTCTGAGCTCCAAACTACTGCATCTGTCACTATCTGAACCTCAACCAGCACCAGTGAACTGAGCTCTCGTTTTATCGCGGGCTGAACCGTTTATCTGGAATTGTGGCAGTGGAAATCATTTTGCCTGGACTTGTTTTGGTCCGACAGCAACTCCATTACAGTCGAGAATGTACTGTAAACAACCTTGTGGAGGGGGCCGCTGGCCGAGGGTCTTGTTGGGGTCAGTCAGGCTTTCTTTTAAGGCAGCGCTCTGTGGACACACACAAAGAAATGGTGTTCAGTCTCACTGGACATTTGAGCTTCAATTTTGAATGCATTTCTGGTGATTCCACACCAGGGGGCGACACTAGACAGAAAGAGGGCTTTGCTAAGTTAAAGGGATAGTTCACCTAAACATGACAATTGTGTCATCATTTACTCATCATCATGTCATTCAAGTCTGTTTAGTTTAGTTGATTGATTTATAAAGCACATTTCCAAACAACAGAGGTTGCAACCAAAGTGCTAAATTAAAACAAAATTGAAACACAAACACACACACACAAAAAGAATTGACCTTGAGGACAATCAAAAAATTCACACCCTTAATTAAAATATAAAGAAAACAAATACGTTTTTAAAGAGGATTTAATAGTAGAAACAGAAGGCGAAGATCTAATATTGAGAGGGAGACTGTCCCAGAGTCGAGGAGCAGCCACCGAGAAAGCCCGATCAACTTTAGTTTTGTAACGTGAGTGAGGAACAGAAAGAAGAAATTGATTGTATGAGCGTAAGGATCTCGGGGCATTGTACGGGACAAGAAAATCACTAATACACTCAGGAGCAAGTCCATGTAAAGCTTTAAAAACAAAGAGCAAAATCTTAAAATCAATCCGGGACTCAATGGAGAGAGGCAAGCACAGGAGTAATGTGGTGATGCTTTTTAGTGCCAGTCAAAAGCCTGGTCGCCGCATTTTGGACCATTTGCAATCGATTGACAGTTGAATTCGGGCAAACCCAGGTATAGAGAGTTACAGTAGTCCAACTTTGAAGTAATAAAAGCATGAATAACAGTTTCAAGGTCTTTCTTAGAGAGCATCGTCTTAATTTTAGCAATCAATCTGAAAGAAACTGCTTTTTACAAGAGCGCTAATCTGGTTATCAAAACTCAGATTGGGATCAAAAATGACACCAAGATTTTTGACACAGTCATAAACATTAAAAGAAAGAGAACCAAGCTGATTGACTATGTCAGAGGTCATATCTGATGGGGCAAAGATAATAATTTCAGTTTTATCTTTGTTTAGCTGTAAGAAGTTCATGTCCATCCAACATTTAATGTCACACAGACAGTCAAACAGACTAGACACAGAACAGTCATTGTTTTTGATATGAAGATAGAGCTGAGTGTCATCGGCATAGAAGTGATATGATGAATTATGTCTCTGAATAATATGGCCAAGTGGAAGCATATACAGTGCAAAGAGAAGAGGACCCAAAATGGAACCCTGGGGTACACCATAAGGAATTAGAGCATGAGATGAAAAACAATTCCCTATTTTGACAGAAAACGTTCTCCCTTTGAGGTAAGAGGCAAACCACTACCACACAGGCCTCGAAGCCCAACTACATGTTCAAGTCTGTGTAAAAGACTGTTGTGATCACCAGTGTCAAACGCTGCACTTAAATCAAGCAAGACTAAAATACAGCCAGACCCTGCATCCAGAGTGAGTCATTAAAAACCTTCAACAACGCAGACTCAGTACCATGTAGCTCCCTAAAACCAGACTGGAATGTGTCAAAAATACTAAAAGCACTCAGATACGAAGAAATCTGAGAGTAAACAACTTTTTTCAAAACCTTGGAAATAAAAGACAGTTTAGAAATGGGTCTGTAGTTATTCGTATCTTGCTGATCTAAGAGAATAAAAAATAAAGAAAGAATTCCTGTGATTATTTAAGCACTGAGCGAACGCTGTTTTGACATTAGTGTAGTGATGGGAGAAACAAAGCTTTTCACAGCTTCAAATCAACTGAACCAATTGCTTCGCAAAATGATTCACTGTTTCAAAGTGTTGGAAACGTATGGAGCCCCGCACATGCTAAATCAGGCGCACGATTTACTGTTTTGTTACCTCGATTTGCTAAATTGTGCGCACGCTTCACTATTCCGTTTCCTCGATTTGCTAAATCGTGCGCACTATTTACTATTTCATTCCCCCATTTGCTAAATCATGCGCACGATTTACTATTTCGTTCCCCCAATTTGCTAAATCTTGCTCACGATTTACTATTTTGTTCCCCCGATTTGTTAAATCATGCTCACGATTTACTATTTCGTTCCCCCGATTTGCTAAATCGTGCTCACGATTTACTATTTCGTTCCCCCGATTTGTTAAATCGTGCTCACGATTTACTATTTCGTTCCCCCGATTTGCTAAATCTTGCTCACGATTTACTATTTTGTTCCCCCGATTTGTTAAATCATGCTCACGATTTACTATTTCGTTCCCCCGATTTGCTAAATCTTGCTCACGATTTACTATTTCGTTCCCCCGATTTGCTAAATCTTGCTCACGATTTACTATTTCGTTCCCCTGATTTGCTAAATCGTGCTCACGATTTACTATTTGGTTCCCCCGATTTGTTAAATCGTGCTCACGATTTACTATTTCGTTCCCCCGATTTGCTAAATCTTGCTCACGATTTACTATTTCGTTCCCCTGATTTGCTAAATCTTGCTCACGATTTACTATTTCGTTCCCCTGATTTGTTAAATCGTGCTCACGATTTACTATTTCGTTCCCCCGATTTGCTAAATCTTGCTCACGATTTACTATTTTGTTCCCCCGATTTGTTAAATCGTGCTCACGATTTACTATTTCGTTCTCCCGATTTGCTAAATCGTGCTCACGATTTACTATTTCGTTCCCCCGATTTGCTAAATTGTGCGCACTATTTACTATTTTGTTCCCCCGATTTGCTAAATCGTGCTCACGATTTACTATTTCGTTCCCCCGATTTGCTAAATCGTGCTCACGATTTACTATTTCGTTCCCCCGATTTGCTAAATCTTGCTCACGATTTACTATTTTGTTCCCCCGATTTGCTAAATCGTGCTCACGATTTACTATTTCGTTCCCCTGATTTGCTAAATTGTGCGCACTATTTACTATTTTGTTCCCCCGATTTGCTAAATCGTGCTCACGATTTACTATTTCGTTCCCCCGATTTGCTAAATCGTGCTCACGATTTACTATTTCGTTCCCCCGATTTGCTAAATCTTGCTCACGATTTACTATTTCGTTCCCCCGATTTGCTAAATCGTGCTCACGATTTACTATTTTGTTTCCCCGATTTGCTAAATCGTGCTCACGATTTACTATTTCGTTCCCCTGATTTACTAAATCGTGCGCACGATTTACTATTTCGTTCCCCTGATTTGCTAAATCGTGCGCACGATTTACTATTCGTTTTCGTTTTATTAAAAGTAAAATCTATCAAATGCCATTAACTAATCATCTAATAATATTAAAAGGTAAACCCATAGAGACTTGTTCAATGGTTCGCAGCTGATCTCAGTGAATCTGCATGATTCAAAGGTTCTCAGAGATCATCACCCCCAGAGATCAGCGGTGAACCACTGAAATTTTTAAAAGCATTTTGAAACAGTTATGACAGTTATTTGCTGCCTGCCTCGTTATCTCTGACCTGCCTGCACTGTGATTGTATTTATCTAAGTATCGTTCATGGCCTGATGGTGGTGTTAACGTTAATAAAGCTGCAGATGGATCTAAACCCCAGTCCCTCAGCGTCATCGTTAGACTCCAATAACGTTTGAGTTTGATGACGTACTTGTGCAGGTTGAACAGTGGTTGGAGGTCTTTGTGGGGAACGAGCGGCAGTGCGGCTTGATTCTTGGTTCATCTTGGCCAGGACGATGGCAGCGATCAGCTGACGGTCCTCAGGCTGGTGTTCACCAATGAGCTGCATCGAGGAGCCCACCACCTACAGCCAACACACACACACACACACACACACACACACACACACACACACACACACACAGAATATATATATACATATATGAATAAAACTGTAGAGTTTGGTGTGTGTGAAGCTGCTGAAGTGATTTCTGACTCAAACTCTCCACCTTTAAAGACTGAAATTTACAGATGCAAAGAGATCAAATGCAAAAAAACAAACACTCTATTTTGGAGGTTTCCTGTCCACTGGTCTAAAAGAAGACATGTTATGGAAGCTAAATAGACTAAAATCTCCAAATTGACCAGTGAAAAAATGAAACAATGGTTTGCATTCATTTACAGTTTGCACAGGAAAGCATGTAAGTTATCTAACTAGTGTTAATTCTACTAGTAAATGAAGCGTAACAGTATACAGGAACCTTGCGATGTGATGCTCCTGCTGTCAGTGAGGGTGCGCTCATTCACTGTGTGCTAAAAAACAGTTTCCATAGCAACATGGCCATGTCATATTACCAAATCTCTCATAATGAAGCCAAACATTTCCACAACATGTTGTAGTGACAGAAATTAATGCTTTGACCATGATGGTTCATCATCTCACATGCAATTGTTTTGACATAGACTATAGCCATAAGCAAATATCTCTTCTATGGTAAAGGAAGAATGATGTCTGTTTTCTTGTAGACAATGATATGATTTCACCATTCTGTCATTGTGGCGCGACACTGGAGGAGAACCATCACGACCACATCCTTCCACCATGGAAATTTTAAATGTTGTTTATTTTAACACAACAAAATTAGTTTACTGAAAGCACTGGGAATATGAAGGTAAATGCTTTTGTAAATGTAAATTCCCACAGTGTCTTACTGACAGGACAGATAACACTGCTGTGACGCCTCAGTATTTCACTTTGAACTCTGTAACATTTATTAGTGTGCAGTGGGTACTGTTTAAAGTGCCCCTAGTATGCTTTTTACATATTCCCTTTCATGTAGTGTGTAATAGAGCTGTTTGTGAATGTAAAAGATCAAAAGTGCAGATAAATGGAGTTTTTATCTCATTCTGAACTGAAACGAGTCGTCAGTAATTCAGTCTCACTTCCTGCTGAATCTACGTAGGATTGTAACTAATTTGCATAATGCCCGCCTCTGCTCTTCATTGGCTGAACAGCGTCTCTTTGCCCCGCCCTCAATCACTGTAGTTGTATCTGAGACTGGAAGAGTTTGGTTCGTGTTGTTCATGTCAAGAAGACGCTGTTTTCTGCTGCCAAAGCAAATCCACTTTGATGAGATTGATACGGTAAAACCCACGCCATCGTTACTGTTCGTATCACTGTGAATCAAGAGCTGAGATTCAGATATGATAATGAGCGTTTGGTTTCTGACCAATCAGAGCAGAGCAGCTCTCAGAAAGGCGGGGTTTAGAGAGAGCGAATCCTTGATGAAAGCGTTTCAGACACTGAGAGAAAAGAGCTGATGCTGCAGTGGATATTATGAGAAAATTAAAGTGTTTTTGATCTTGGATGAATGTGAACCTGTTGTAGGAGACGCCAAAACAACATTAAACCTTTAAAATAGCATAAGAGGGCACTTTAAGATGAAGTGATATATTTAATTTTGGGTTTACTGTAAGTCTTTGGAAGCCGTAGAATTTTTTGTGTGTGAAAAACATATCTGCCAATGGAGTCAGAAAAATCAGCTTAATTCAAAGGGAAAACAAGATTATTTTTCAGACCCCATTGCAGATATTTGTTCGTGTTTTAAGCACAAACTCACTTCATTTTGATACATTTTCAGAAAACAAGACTTAAAATCTTAGTTCACGTCAGAATTAAAATTCCCTGATAATTTACTCAGCCCCATGTCATCCAAGATGTTCATGTCTTTCTTTGTTCAGTCGAAAAGAAATGAAGGTTTTTGAGGAAAACATTCCAGGATTTTTCTCCATATAGTGGACTTCACTGGGGTTCAACGGGTTGAAGGTCCAAATGTCAGTTTCAGTGCAGCTTCAAAGAGCTCTACATGATCCCAGACGAGGAATAAGAGTCTTATCTAGAGAAACCATCGGACATTTAAAAAAAAAAAAAAAACATTATATACTTTTAACCACAAATGCTCGTCTTGCACTGCTCTGTGATGCTCCACGCATTACGTAATCACGTTGGAAAGGTCACGCGTGACGTAGTCGGAAGTACCGATCCAGTGTTTACAAAGCGAACGTCAAAGACTAAGTTAAACAGCCTTTACAAAAAAAGGTAAAACGATGTCGGACGATTTTGAAGTTGGAGGAGAAAATGAGATGGAGTTTTTCGTCCTACTGCGGTACTTCCACCTACGTCACGCGTGACCTTTCCAACGTGATTACGTAATGCGTGGAGCATCACAGAGCAGCGCAAGACGAGCATTTGTGGTTAAAAAGTATATAATGTTTTTTTTTTTTTTTTTAGAAAATGGCCGATGGTTTCACTAGATAAGACTCTTATTCCTCGTCTGGGATCGTGTAGAGCTCTTTGAAGCTGCACTGAAACTGACATTTGGACCTTCAACCCGTTGAACCCCAGTGAAGTCCACTATATGGAGAAAAATCCTGGAATGTTTTCCTCAAAAACCTTCATTTTTTTTCCACTGAAGAAAGAAAGACATGAACATCTTGGGTGACATGGGGCTGAGTAAATTATCAGGGAATTGTCATTCTGGACTGAACTAATTCTTTAAGTAATTTAGCTTCTCCAGTAAATGTATCTTGATTTAGATATTTGTACTGGAAAACAAGACAGAAATACTGAAGAAGTAATTTTTTAAGAGTATGAGTGTTCTTAAAACATAAACCCTCGAGTTATTCTCTTTCATGAGAAAAAAAGTGAGTTTCTGAAGAACTATTGCAATGTCTGACTCAGATTCTCAACAATAGTTTGTCATGGATTTATGTGTTTTTTGGAAAACCTCGTAAAACAAACACACTCCCTGTGGTCAACGCCTCCTCGTATGACTATAATCTTTATAATAGTTATTATTACACATTTCTGTCTGGTGTTGAATTTAAACTATCAGCTCGCATGCAACAATACAGAGGTCGGTTGGCTGATATTAGGCTGGAATGACCGCCTGTGTCCCTCTGCTCTCACCTCAGTGATATAATCCTTCCCGTCCTTTCCATGTATGGCTTTAACAGCACAGATGTCTAGACCTCCGAAGACATCGGCGCAGGCGTCCACCCACAGCTTATATCTGCAGGACAGAAGAACAATTTCAATTTGATCATGAATTTAATCTTCATCTCCAATCAGTAAAATAAAGCACATGAATATTCCTGAGCAAAACCATGTGATGCCTGGCCCATAAAGCAATTGGCTCTTTTTTTTTTTTTTTTTTTTTACATTTGTGACTTCTAATGTTGTCATATTGCAATTTTTAATAGGACACAGTTTTCACAGTATCTGTTAAAAGTTTATTTCAGCATCAAGAACCTCACAGAGTCAGTAAAGCCTCAGTGTATCTGGACCAGTACAGTCTGTTCATCTCTTTTACTCACTTGTCAGTCATGGCTACTTGCTCCAGCATGGCAGAGCCGGTGTTTGATTTCCAGTTGCCAGAGATTGAAGTTCTCCTGCGAATTGAAATCACTGATCGTGTCACACAGCCAGTTCAATCTGCGTTAGATTTAATCAATCATTTTCACAAGAATACTTCACCAAAAATGACTAATGTATGACTTCGGAAGAGTTGTAATGCGGCACATAACGTGTATAGACTTATGATGTTTATGATAATTTTTCAACCTTTTTGATAGCCTCAGCTCTTATTCACTGTAATATCAATAAAATGACCAGAATCCACAGGAAAAAAAAGAAACATTGAGGTTTGGAAATAAATGATGACAAAATTATTTTAGGGTGTGTTCACACTTGTAGTTTGGTTCTTTTGGTTCTTTTGGTCTGTAACAAAAAGGAAAATGATGCATTTAATCCTGGTTCACTTAGTGTTCACATTTAAAAGGTTAGTTCACCCAAAAATTAAAATTCTGTCATTAATTACTCACCCTCATGTCGTTCCACACCCGTAACACAAATTAAGATATTTTTGATGAAATCCGAGAGGTATATGACTCGTCCATATAATCAACACTTTCAAGGTCCAGAAAGGTACTAAAGACATCGTTAAAACAGTCATGTGACTGCAGTGGTTCAACCTTAATGTTATGAAGAGACGAGAATACTTTTTGTGTGCAAAAACAAAACTAAAATAACCACTTTATTCAACAATCTCTTCTCTTCTGTGTCATTCTTATACGTTGTTTACATCCAGCGACTCATTATTGGCCGGCTCCTGCATCAGCGTCACAGACATGCGTTGTGCTGATCACATGATCAGCCTTGGCCAATACTGAGCCGGCATTCGGATGTAAACACGGAAGCCTTCACTGTGCTTACTGCGTCACCTGCGTAAGGATAAAAATATTCATCAAAAATATCTTAATTTGTGTTCTGAAGATGAACGAAGGTCTTACGGGTGTGGAACGACATGAGGGTGAGTAATTAATGACAGAAATTTCATTTTTGGGTGAACTAACCCTTTAATACTGAACCTAAAGATACAAAACTAAAAGAAATGGCTGTTATGGCGTATATTTTGTGACAGAACTTACTGAACATCCAAAACAATGCTGTGTGCTGGAGTAAATGCGTTTGTTGTGTGTGTGTACATGGTATTTTTATCAGCTGAGAACTCATGAAGAGCTTATAAAATGTCTAAAAGAGTCAAAACAGCGGCACGAATTCCTCCATTACAGACAAACAAAGATCTAAGATGGCATTTCCAACACCTGTAATGAAGTGTAATGGACAACATGGAGACTATGACGAGAAAAACCAGGTGTGCTCAAGAATAGGGTCACATCTTGTGACATCACATCCTGTTTTTGGTTCTTTAGATGTCTTTGGTCCATGTTGCGCTCATATTTCAGTCACACCAGAGTTCGTTTGGAAGCGATCGAGAGCCATCTTTTCGGGGTCTCAGTCCGCTTGTTTGGTACGTTCAAACTTATCAAACAGAGCAATCACACAAGAGTTCGTTTTGATCAAACCAAGCTTGTCAAGTGTGAACACACCCTAAAACACATCTGTAGCTGCCAATCATACAGGAGATAATATTGTGCAAATAGTAAACAAATGGTACATCCATGATTAAAAAGCTACAAAAACATGTAGATCAAATGATAAGCACACCCTAATGGAAAAAAGTCATTTTTTCGAACTTAGTAGCTTTTTTTTTTTCTTTCTTTCTTTTTTTGGTTCAAGGTGGTCTTGACAAGAGTGTCATAGATCAAACGACCCTTAAGCGGAGCAGAATGTGATTGTGCAGCTGTACTCACATGTAAGCTTTGTAATCAGAGCCGATCTTCTGGACTCTGATGTCATATTTCGCGTCAATGAAAGGCTCTGTGGTTGTGTAGGTTTGAGTGATGGCCACAACACTCGCTATATCCTGGAAGTCACTGTGATTGTCCACTTTCACCTGCCAATGGAAAGCTCTGTTAACATGTTGTCATGTTATTAATGTGCTGAAAGATGAAATGCTATTACAACAGAGACATTAATGGATCAAGCTGTCTTAGACACAGTCTCACAGTGTGTATTGCTGTGAAATTAGAAAATAAACTAATTCATAAAAACTATAATAGCATAAATAAAATAACACTGGTACACTTGTTTTTAACATACCTTCCCCATTCCGGAATGGGCATGTCCAATCTTCACCACCACAGGGAATGTTGGCATTGAGATCTGAAACACAGATTCATTGTTGACTTTCATTAATATGATTATCCATGTTTGCTTTATTTCCTGAGATCCAGGAACTGGTCATTGCGTATAAGAAGACGTCATTTAATTCCAGCTAGGTCAATAAACTGTATTAATACGCACACCCACAGAAATGACTTATGAGTAAAAGACACCAACAGGATCTTATAAGATTTAATATTATACCAGACACCTATATTAAAATATATAATGGAAATTAATTTTTAAAGTGCCCTCTTATGCTATTTTAAAGGTTTCTAATGTTGTTTTGTCGTCTCCTACAACAGGTTCACATTCATCCAAGATCAAAAACACTTTAATTTTCTCATAATATCCACTGCAGCATCAGCTCTTTTCTCTCAGTGTCTGAAACGCTTCCATCAAGGATTCGGTCTCTCTAAACCCCGCCTTTCTGAGAGCTGCTCTGCTCTGATTGGTCAGAAACCAAATGCTCATTATCATATCTGAATCTCAGCTCTGGATACACAGCATCACACACTACATGACAAGGAATATCTCAAAAAGCATAATAGGGGCACTTTAAATTGACATTATTACCTTCAAAAAGTATGCTATGAAAATTAATTTAGCATGTTATGTGTTCCATTAGTGTCATATGAGCAATATCACACTCGTAGTCATGTGATATGGCTGTATATCAGCACAGCTGTGATTCGGCCGTAGGTAATCACAGTAAATATAGCCACATCTCACGGCTACGAGTGTGATATTGCATTTATACAACAGTTCCACTGTGTAAATAGATTAGAACAACAACGGAGTGTCTTTAAAATCCCTCTCTTGTGAGGAACTACTTCCTTCCACCACGGATTCAAATGTCAAGTTGACAGTTCAACAGTTGATCCCAAGATCCGTTACTAATTCTGAAACGTCACTTTAGATCTAGTAATGAAGGAACATTGAGTCACTTCATTGAAGCTTATTGTAGAGTATTATGAGAGAGAGAGATCGACTGAACGAGTGTATTACCTGCATCTGATATAACATTCATTCTTCAGGTCGATGTCCATAATATTATATCATTATAAAAAAAAAATCAGTTTGAATGTACGCTGAGGAAAGCGATATCTTTGTCCTTTTAAAAGTTATGGGGATTTCCCACAGCGCTAAAACAACTTCCTCATTCTGGCTCTAATCTTTTATGAGACAGTCTATTCCTGAAGGACTGCCCAAGATGAAGCTGTTCTCGGCGGGTACACGAGCACTGACAGCCTGGAGCTCACATCTGTGAAAGCGTCAAAACAAATTGCAAAATAGGTGCTATGATTATACATGAGTCACATATTTCAGGTTTAAACAACTACATTCTCACCTAAAAACACTTAAAACTACAGTTTGTTGTACAACAAGTGTAGCATTTGTTAAAAATATGGTAGATTTACTTGGACGCCATGACAGTCGCTTCAAGCGTAGTGATACAAGCGGTGAAAAGGTATGAGTGCTGTTATCACTAGAATATCACACGGCTCTCAGCCAATCAGATTCAAGAACCAGAAAGAACTGTTGTATAAAATCCTATAATTTTATAATTCTATTAGACTATAAAATGTTTAACAGAGTGTCATTGTTTCAACTTCTGTTAGTCATTTACTATGCATAACTGTGGTGTAGCATGTGTTTATGACAATTATCAAAACTGGCTCATATCCAGTGCAGCAATCAAACATGTGTGAACAAGACCAATTTTATGTCCTAGCCCCAAACCACTGGTTGTTCACATTGCACGCAACCAATTTTACTTCCATAATCTGACATTTCTGAGTGGAACACGACATTGAACGAGACTGGATTGTATCCATGCAGAATTAATGTGCTTTTCATATCAGAATGGAGTCAAATCTGAATTAAATGACTCCCTCCACTGGCACAAGAGCATCTCCACAAATCCTGTATGTGTTTGCAGAGGGAGGGGTTTGTTTAATTACAGTAGAAGGCTGGTTCCTTCCTCAGCCAAACATGAAGCTATAAAACACCCGTAGCACCTTGAGAGTGAAGGAGATCACCGACAGAGACAAAGACATTTCATTCAGCGCCACATAAAGTGAGTTTATATAGTTGATCATTTCTGAGAGTGATGATGGGAGTCCCGCTGTCTGCTGCGCTGCTGTTCCTGCTGTCTGTGGGTCTGAAGGAGCAGGTGGTGGAGAGCTGCAGCTGCGTTCCAAGACACCCGCAGGAGTTCTTCTGCACGTCTGACATAGGTATGTCAAACACTCCAATTACATAATCAGATTCCAATAGTTATATACTTGTAAATATGCATTTTTATTGATTATTTAATATTCAGATTATTATTGATTTTCGCTCATTTGTCTTTCTTATATTTTAAATTGCCCTTTCTAAGACTCTATTGCTTATGTGTTCAGAAAGTCTTGTGGAATCACACAAGTCAGACGCCACACAGCATAGCAAATAAAATATTTCATGTTTTTGTGTTTTATTCTGATTGTTTCTATTTTAAAATTTTTATATTTTTATGGTTTAATTAATTATTACCTTTTCATAAACTTACGAACCCCCTGCAGTTCCTTCACAAACCCCAGTTTGACGTAATGTCATGTTTAATGTATTTCAACTAGTGCTGTCAAACATTAATATATATATATATATATATATATATATATATATTTATAAAACGGTTAGTTCCTGTCCTTGATTCTGATTGGTCAATAGCTGTGTTTTATTCACGATAAAACACGGCTATGACCGCTTCACCCAACGGTTCTGTGTATCACTACACAACACCCTTAGCAACCACTCTTAGCAACGTAAACTGTATGTTCTCAATTGATATTGTTCATTGAATCTTACTGTATTATGTAGAAGAGTATTGTGAGAAAAAGATTGAGTGAGTGAGTTTATTACCTGCATTCAGATTTAGCATTTTCCTCCAGGTCAGTCCTATGTTCATAATAAAACATCTGTTTAAATGTCCGCTGCGATATCTTGTCCTTTTAACAGTTAAGGGGTTTTCCCGTGACTGACAGCGCTAGTCAAAGCATTTGACTAGCGCGTCTTGTTCCGTGTTCACAACAATTCAGTCTTTTCAATGTAAAAGTCTTCGCTACTGACTGACACACTCATAAAGACAGTCTTTGCCGTCATCTAATGGCGTAGTAATGTAACTTCTGTTGCTGTTCACGGTCAGGGACTATTTTTCCTGGCGGAAGGAAGGCTTTTAGTAAAAGTTTACTTCATGAAAGTTGCATTGATGCATATTTTTGGCTTTAATATTTGTATTGTGTGGTAACCTAGTACTGTAGTGCTGTATTGTGAATAAGTCACGGCTGAAGGGGTTACTCCGCTTCTCATCGTGCCTAACAACGCCCTGACTTATTCACGATACAGCACAGCCTCTTGTACCTTATTGCTTATTTATATCATTTTTATTATATATATAGATATAAATATTTTATATATAAATATAATATATTTTTGTTAAATATATATATATATATATGCATGTGTGTGTATTTATATATACATAATAAATATTTACACAGTACACACACATATATTATGTAATCACAAACTTTTAATTTGGATAATTGCGATTAATCGTTTGACAGCACTAATTTCAACATTTTTTTTTCTTTTTTATATCACTTTAGTACGAGATTGCCCTCTACAAATCTATGTGATAAACTAGTTAATGCTAAAAGTAAGGTCAAAAGTAATCAAAAAGCAGTGGTGGACGAAGTACTCATCAAGCATGTGAGTAAAAGTACAGATACTCTAATAAAAAAAATACTCCAGTAAAAGTGTCAAGTACTCCTTTTCAATTTTACTCAAGTAAAAGTACAAAAGTACTTGATTTTTAATGTACTTAAAAGTAAAAAGTACTGACTGATGTTTATTTTGTAATTGTATAATGTACTAGACACACAGATAGAGTTAAATAGCAGTCTGACATCGTTGTGAATTATTATGGTTTTTCAAGTAGCCAGCGCTAGTCATTAAGAAAGATTATGCAGACACTTGTATTGATCTGCAAGACAATGTTTTATTTTATTACCAAAACTTGTCATGCACTGATAACTACTACTGAAAATTACTGATAATTCGAGTGAGCCAGTGAAAATAAAAAAAATATACCATATAGTGTATATAAATGAGGAAAAACAAAATGTGTGTTGATCTAATAAACATAATATAAAAACACAGGGCAAAATGTATTAACATTGTAAGAAGAACGCTATGCAAGCATACTAGTTTTACATCATTTGAAACTGCTACGGCAGCGGAGAAGATGCGTTCATTTGAATCAGTGAGTTGTTGACTGGAGACTCGCTCTGATTGTATTTGTAATTATCGTAGTATAGTCACAATTAAGGAAAGAACCGTTTCCTTGTTTTACAATGGTCTGGTGTACCTATTAACCTCATTATAACTGCATAATTACACAGCAGTCAGAAGCTGCTCTCAGTTCTCTGTAATTATGATAAAAGCTGATATTCACACTGCTGTTGTAATCAATGATCTAGTCACCTTGGAGTCACATTTACTTTTTCATTTCATTGGTATGGCTTTCAAAATATCTGTATTGATATAACTAAAACTTGTAAACTATTACTTCTGAAGTGGACAAGACTGTGGCCACATGATTGAGGGTATTGACAAGAGCTGAAAGATTTCTCATCAGATAATAAACTGAATTTGCTGTCAGAAATCCAAGTTCATTCAGCATTATGAAAACACAACTGACATATTACACAATCTACAGAAAGATGCTCATCACTTACAGCAGCAACAGTGCAACATCTTTGTCTTCTAAGTTTATTTGACCAGAAAAGTAGTTAAACATAAGGTATGATTTGTTTTCAGAGAATCCAGTATTTTTCGTCTTTACTTAAATCAAGTGAAAGACATTTGTCCAAAAATAAAATAAATAAAACTGATATACATTGATAATAAAGATCTTAAT
Source organism: Ctenopharyngodon idella (assembly GCF_019924925.1). Taxonomy (NCBI): domain Eukaryota; kingdom Metazoa; phylum Chordata; class Actinopteri; order Cypriniformes; family Xenocyprididae; genus Ctenopharyngodon; species Ctenopharyngodon idella. The sequence continues at coordinate 16,649,154 of NC_067230.1, read as the reverse complement.
ATCTTCAGATATTTTCTGAAAAACAGGACGAAGGTATTCATTAAGAATCTGCGTTCATTTAAACGTTCTGCTAAACGTGTCTCACTCTGAGAGGGAAAGAGTTGTTTTGAATCCCTGCTTCCGTGCGTCAGAGCGGCATTCCAGTCCTTGTTCTGGAATAATGAGGCATGGAATGGCCGGCATGAGGTTGTAAAGACATGCAGATTCCTGTGGCATTCACTGAACAAATACAGAAAATCCACATAATCCCTCTCTAGAAAACATCAGTCTACCATTCCACTCTCTATCTACAACCAAACAATGGGTTGTGAAGTTTTTTATTTTTTATTTTTCATGAACATGAGCTCTTTTCTTGTGTAATTAGACTAGTCTTGGGGGGGTAAAAACAGGGGTTACACGTGTTACGGGGTTGTTTACAAGGAGAAGGGACATTTTGAAGGGTTAATATGTTAAAGCTTGCTAAAACAAAAATATGAAAGAATGTATTAAACCTATGACTGATTAATTAATAATCAAAAATGAGGAGTGTAGTGGAAAACTCATTTATTTCTGTTTTGTACTTTATATGACTTGTGTCTCTGTATGCAGTCTGCTCATGCTGAGTGGAAACTTACTAGCAGGCTCTTATAAGAAGTTACAACTTGTAATTGTGCCTGTGAACACAGCTGCTGTCCTTGAAACTATCTTTTAACCAGCTGTGTTCATAGACACTAACAAGTTGTTGTAACTTACCAGTGCTGATAGTGAGGGTCCTGGATGTGAGTTTCACCAGCCTCACTAGCTGCTGCCTGATCCACTGACAGATTAGAGTTGGCACTGAGAACTGGGTCAGTTTGGCTGTGAGAAGATCAGGCATGATGGTGTTGAAGGCCGAACTGAAGTCCACAAATAAAATCCTTGCATAAGTCCCAGGTCTGTCGAGATGTTGCAGGATATAATTCAGTCCAATGTTGACTGCATCATCCACAGGCCTGTTTACTCTGTAGGCAAACTGAAGGGGATCCAGTAGGGGTTCAGTGATTTTCTTCAGGTAGGCCAACACCAGTCTCTCAAACGACTTCATGACCACAGATGTGAGAGCGACAGGTCTGTAGTCATTAAATCCAGTGATTTTGTGTTTTTTGGAGAGTGGAATGATGGTGGAGCGTTTGAAGCAGCAGGGAACTTCACACTTCTCCAGTGATCTGTTGAAGATTGTCTGAAGATGGGGGCCAGTTGGTCAGCACAGACTTTTAAACAGGATTGTTGGATGAAAACTGTCTTTTCAGCTTCTCAGAGTAGTTCCTCTTAGCCACTCTGATCTCCTTTGTTAGTCTGTTTCTGGCCTGGTTGTATATGATTTTATCCCCACTTCTGTAAGCGTCTTCTTTGGCATGACAAAGCTGTTTGAGTTTCCCAGTAAACCACGGTTTATTGTTATTGAGTGATAAGAATGTCCTGGTAGGAATGCACATATCCACACAGAAACTGATGTATGAAGTTACAGTATCTGTGAGCTCGTCCAGTTTGGTTTCAGCAACCCCCAAAACAGTCCAATCAGTTCAATCAAAGCAGGCTTGTAAATCCCACTCTGCTTCATTAGTCCATCTCTTTGGAAGCAGCGCTCACGGAGCTTAACCAGCGTGCCGGCTCGCTTCCCTCGTTTGCATCTGAACAACACAATAATTGGAGAGCTCCACACCAAGGTGGCTATCCACGGCGCCATTTTCAAGTCAAGTTTGGTTCGATCAAAATTTTCTGCGATTGCTCTGTTAGTGCGGTTCATTTGAATAAATGTGAAAGCTGCCATCCGAACCCTGGTGAACACTGAGTCCCGTCAGTGACTTATCCCGTTTGACAGCCATTTATTTTTGCGTTGTATCTTTAGGTTCGGTGTTAAAAGTGAACCAGGACTAAATGTATCATTTTATTTTTTGGTCCGGACCAAAATAACCAAGAGAACTAAACTACAAGTGCGAACAATATTACCCAATTCGCTTCAAACTTTGTAAGAATAATGTCAAGACATGGCACATGTTGATCTGTGAAAGAATTCTTGATATCCTAAATACTGTTGCCATGGCAATATGTCAAACTTTTATAATATTATTTGCTGTTTTTGAGGCTCTTAGCATGCTTCAAATTGTATGAAACTCGACACACATGTCAAAGTTGTCCAGTAGACATGGGCAAAGCCTTAGAAATGGACGGGAAGGAGGGGCTCTATAAAGCCACCTTTTGACAAAAGTTGGGGGGTTTGGTCTTACCTACAGTCACCAAACTCAGTTCATATATTGTTCTCATCAAGCCGGACAACTTTCTAATTTATAGTCATTAGCACCAAACAACAGGAAGTCCGATATTTTGGTTTGAATTTGGATTTTTTTTGAATAATCAGGCTCTACTTTTTTAAGTACTCCTCGTAGGAGATTCATGCAATTGCCACCAAACTTGATCAAACAAAGACACTGAAGCAAAGACACTGAAGATGCTAAATTGTGAGCGATTATAGGATATCTGTTGCCATGGCGAGGGATTAAAGTAAAGACAAAAAAAAAAAAAAAGGAAACAGGAAGTGTCTCATATTGTGTAAAATCATTGTTTGATTTAAAATAAATTAAGATTGTATGTTGCCCGCCATGCACAGGTTTCCTTAAGCCACCAGGGCGGCGGTGGCGCCGGGGCCTGGGCCCGTCATCGCTGCTTGCAGCTATATTTAGTAATTGATTTTCTAAGCTATTAAAGGACATTTGAGAATCAATAAGGGGATCTTGAAATCAATTCTGTAAGACACAGGTGATTCCCTTGTATATTGCAGCTACATTCTGAATTCTTATATATGATGCAGCCTGAAATGATTCTTTTGATGTATTCAGCTTCATGCACTAGTAATAACAACTGATTCTTTTCTGATTAGTGATGCGAGCTGAGATAACTGGGGAGAAGCTCATAGCCGGAGATATAAATATAAGCGGCACGGGAGAAATTCAATATGATGTCAAAGTGATAAAGGTAAGCTAAAGTACTTGATCACATAAATGTTCTGCTGGGAATTATAATGATCTGATATAGCATGCTTTCCCTGGGACAGATTGGCCTGACGTCCAAATCAGAATAGTCCATGATTCAAACAGAGAATTACAGTCTCTTTGGGTTCTTGCCAAAAGCGCCTGTCACTACAGAGACTTTTATTTTAAATGAAATAATTTTTAAAAAATGGATCCGCAGACCCAAAACACAATACACTGCTATACAATACAAACAATGGTTTTACAAAATCCTGGTTTTGCAGGTGTTCAAAGGATCTGACAAAATAAAGAACATCAAGCATGTCTATACGAGTGAGATGTTTTCATTGTGTGGGACCAGACTGAATCACGACCAGTATCTGCTTTCAGGTAAATACAAAGTTCTGTCATGAAACTCGGGCTGATAGGTCCTTAACTCAATCTGCTTGCAATCACACGATTCTCTATAGGCACAGCTGATCCTGCTCTATCAGTAGCCAATGATCTCGCTGCTCAACCTTCAAATACTTGGTCAGCATTTGCTGTAGCGCGCTTTCGGAAACCCTCCACCTTCCCCAGCTCCACCTGTATAGATCTGCTACGGCTCATTCATGTATGCTATATTGTAGTGTTGTCAAAAACATCGATATTTCGATATTTATTGATACTGAAATATCTGGATCTAATACTCCTTTTCTGCAGTATCGATACACCGATACCAGCTGCGCTTTCTCTCTCTCTCTTCTCACTCACTAGTCTTATTCACTCCGGTTGAACAGTGCTTGTATTACACATAATTTTAGTCATTCCCCAAGGTTTCGCACTCACATCAAAAGCGTGTGCACCGCTGATCTATAGAAGTGTTGCTCTCATAAAGCCGCCTCTCAAACAACTCGAGAACCAAACTGACTTCTTTTTTGTGGCTTATTGCACTTAAACAGTCAAATACAAAATTAAGTCAAAATGCCCATCTGGCAGAGTATTCAGGTAAATACAGTCAGTTTTGGAATGTAAACAGTTGAGAGAAAATGCATGTTGTGTAACAGTATATTGAATCTGTGCATCAGCTCTTAAAGTGACAGCAGCCTAATAAACCTGCTGCTGTCTGTCATGTTAATAAAGGACAAAAGAGAAAATCACTCACTGCTCTTGACTCAAAAACTTTTGTAACTTTAATTGTAAGCATTAATCTGTATTTCATTTTTACAATGAAAACTATCCAGTGTTATTTTACATTTAATTACTTTCCTGAATACTACTGTTAAACTGCTCGATGACCCAAGACTCAGTTGTAAATGGCTTGCCGTCTGCTGCATGGCATTCAATAATGAAATATACAATGTGTTTGCTTTCTCTTAGGACATTTTCATAAATTCTTCGTTTCAATGTGCGACTTTATTGTGCCCTGGAACAAAGTCTCTTTAATGATGAAAAACAACTTGAAATACAGATATCAGATGGGCTGCGACTGCAAGGTAAGAACCCATTCCTTTCAACCCAGCCAAACATTACGACAACTCGGTTAACTCTCTAAAGAGGAACCTTTATACAAAATATGAAACATCTAAAAAGGTTTGCACATATTTGCAATTTGTTGTTGCAGATGCTGATATTTACATACACAGAAAATGAGATTAAATTCTGATACTTGTAATCAATGAGATTTTTATATCAGTATAGCAGATACTTAAAATGCATATAAATATCCATATCTGCCAATAATATGTCTTAGTAAGATAATATTTAAATGCTTAGTTTTATGATCAAAGCTCATAGTGCAATACAAAACAATGATGATTGAGAGATGAACAAACAAACCTTCCTCAAATTATGACACTCATGATTTTTCTAAAAAATGATACAATTCTTATGTTTACTTTATAAAAATCAGTGCAGATTTCACAGCAAAAAGAGACATGAAGCATGAGCTGAAGGTGGACGTTTGTACAATTATACTAAAAACTATTATAGTAAACTTGCTTAAAAAAAAGTCTAAACTATCAGTCAGACGACAGAAGGACTGTAGGAGATTGTGTACGACAGGTTTATCAGATCATGTCGATCATTTAGAGGCCTTGGAAATCAATTAATTATGTTTCTTTACATATAATATTAACAGATATAATCAAGGACAGGACAATATTCACCAGTTAAACAGGCTCTGTACTGAGGTCCTGTTCACACCTGGTATTAAGATGCGTTTGGTCGATCGGATCACAAGTGGACGACACTAAATACAGGTGTAAAATGTTTTGAGCTTGTCTACTTTCAACTGCTTCCAGAGGTAGTTGAAAACAACTGGATTGCTTTCGTAGTGCAGACGCTCATGTGGTCGAATGTGTTCGAATAGACACTACAGACCGTCTACTCTCCGCCTGCTGACCTAATGCGTAAACATTATGAGAAGCAAAACTTAGCCTAAATGGGATTTAAACTTTGTCGGCTGAAGACCCAAGTTTGGTTTGAAGATGAAAATGTACCAAGCACAATGTTCTCTCACCATTCCTGATTTCTAACACACACTCACAGCGTTCGGCTGGTCTCGTGGCTGTCAGAGCAGAAACGAAAGCTGATGCTCTCCGTATGTTTTTCCATCATATGTAAATTACACAAGCTTATTTCATCCATTAGATTGAAAGATCTGAAAAACCCATACATTTACCTGCCCATAGACCCTCCCCTCGAAGAAATCAGGACAGAAGTGGTTGAAAGTGGACAAAAGAGACGTATCAAAACACCAGGTGTAAACGGGAATGAGTCTCCCTCGTTTACTTGTGATCCGATGGACTAAAATGCATCTTAAAATCAGGTGGAAACAGGGTTTAAGAGAACCAAATGTACACAGTTGTATATGTTGTTTTACAAAAAGACGTTCTGAGTGAACAGAAACAAATGTAACTATATATTATATTGTATTATATACTAATCTCTGCAGATCTTCAGATGCACTGGAGAGCACTGTCTCCCCAACACGAAGAACGAGTGTATCCTGACAGGCCGGTCATCCTATTATTCACCTGCAGGCCCGGTTCATGATTACGCCTGTATCAGACACAGCAACGGCTCCTGCAGCTGGTACACAGGACCGGCCACACCGTCTGGAAATGACACCATGGACGTGTCTGATGTCTGAAGACCCAGAGCATGATCGCTTTCTGATTGTAAAAGAAGTTGCTTGATGCTGATTAGACGGTTCAAATATAGATACAAACAAGCATTTTAACCTCTTGCAACCACGCAGAACTAAATAGAAACCTCCCATAATACTTTAGAAGCAATCTAGTATCCACTCAGAACACCTTAGGATCCCTCAAACAACCACTGAGAACAACATACTCTTTACACTTCAAATCTCTCTTCATTGCATGCAGGCCTGCTCTCAGAGTCTGTTACACACCTTTGAAATGAGGGTTGTGAGTGACTACATGATGTACCTGATGATGTGGACATTTAACTTATAATAATTGGCATTAGAAATAACAGTACTGGATTATTAGCATGATGCTTTTACTTTTAGGTCCTGATTATATGATTTTCTATTTGAAAAAGGAATGAAGAGCAAAAAAAAAAAAAAAAAAAAATTTTTTTGAATAAAATATGGCCAAAATCTGAAAGGCCATTTTCAACTGATTGGTCAATCCATTCCATCTTCTATAATGCCATGAAATTAGGAAGATGCTGCAGTGGTCCTTTTCCACATTTACAGATCTAAATGAATCTTTAGCATTTTATCTGCATAATTTTGGCTTGCTGTAGTTTAATTCTTAAACACATGAATGTTTCGTCAATCATTATTACATATACAGGTCTTTAGCGACCCGGATCTATATCTAACACGGATGGATCTCTAACTGATACAATAGCATAAAACTATCCTGATTTTTAAATAACAATTACAAAAGAATAAAAAAAAAGCATATTTCGTTACTTTTTGGAACTTGGAAGGGTTCGATTTGAGCATCATCGCTGTCATCATCAGAGCTCATTTCCATTCACCATCTCAACCAAAACTATAATTTTCAGTTTCTTCAGAATCAATATTTTGATCACTGATAGCTTCTTCACCAGATCCACCATCAGTGACACCAATATTTGTTTGCGTAGGATAGCGAATGACATCCCGGGTCGATAAAGACCTTTAAGGGTCAATGTGTACTTTTTTTTTCAAAAAAAAAAAGTAAAACAACATGAAATAAAAACGGACAGGAATTAGAAAAGCTGCCAACTGTGTCTTTATCTCTCTCCATTATAAAGCAACGCTCATGTTTTGCAATAGGGTGATCGTTTGGCCGTTTGCGGCGCATCATGCTGATTGTGAAACCATGTGATTTCAGCATGAGACGCAGCTGCGCATCTTAGTCCAGAAGAAACCGCCATATAGTTTTAGTTCTGAAGTGTGAATGTTTTGGCCTAAACACAGTATGATTTCCTTTACATCTGTAGAGAGCATCACTGCATTGCCTTACAGATATAAATGATACACTTTTTAAAGCAAAATTCTGTCATCACCCTCATGTCGTTCCAAACCTTCTGTGGAACACAAAACAAGATATTTTGTGTGTTTTTGTCAAATGTCACTATAACTGTTTGGTTACCAACCTTCTTCAAAATAACTTTGTGTTCTGCAGAAGAAAGAAAGGCATTTGAATAAAAATCAGGCTTTCTTAACAGTGGTTCTGCCTTATAAGAATGCAGATATTTGGCAGGCACTTTTTATTTTGTTGTCACATGATCCCAGCTAACAGAGAACATTCAAAAGTAACGTTCCTGTAATGTTTGAAGAACGATAACATGGAATGTTCCATTAACATTTGCATAACCAGGAAAAAAAACATTTTTAGAACATAAAAAAGTGAAGTTTTGAACATTTAGAGAACATTCAGAAATAATATTTTTATTTTCGAACACAGTTGTTTTAGCTGGATGTGTGATGAATCAATGCTTCATAACATGCTGCCGTGTGCATTTTCATTCTCTTTCTACAGTCTTTTCTAACTGTACTGTGATGTGATGTGATGTAGTGTGTGTTTCATTAAAGGTGTCGCATGCTGCTTTTACAGTGTGATTGTGTGGATTCACTGGGAGTCTTCACAGAAGCATATCTGTGCAGGTCATGTTCAATAGATGCTCTTTGGACTGAGGATAAAGTCCTGACAGTCACAGTGTTTCCACAGTACAGTTCTTAGGGCAGTGCCTTCAATGAAATGCATTAATATGGTTTTTCTTTTCACCTGTGTGTTCTGATGAGCACTGCGTTAAAAACTGAAAAGATCATCATGTAAGACATCTGGTAGCAGGTCTTTGCAAACTGGTTGAACAGTCACTGTCGATTCTCGTGCACAGCCGACAGAAAAAAGGCGTACAGCACAGTTTCGTTTCCACAGAGCCACAGCCACATCAGACAACAGGAAATGATGCCATCTCAAGATGTCGCGAGGAACCACACAAACTACAAATTAGTTTGCTTTCACAATGCAGAAATGCAATGCAAACATGTTTTTTAAAAAAGAAAATTTGTGCGTTTTAAATTTCAATTAATTTAAGCTTTAAATTGTCATTTCACTTAACATTCACGGCCTGTATCACAGCAGGTAAAGTATGACTTCAGTTTTAGCTAATCTTGGATTTTCAGTACTAAAAAGATAATGTTCAAATAGTATAAACCTACTTTCTCCTGAAAAAAATGTTTTAATAACTTGTTATGCTCACTTTCACTGAAAATTACACTTACAGTACAGTTTTAAGTACAGAAATACACTTCAAAAGAATAGAATTTAAGTGTGAACTTAATGTAATGTGTTTAAACGTTTTACATGTTAATTGCAATGTATTGTAGTTTAAATTTACAGTAAATTAAATGCAATTGATTAACTTTATGAAGTTCTAATCAAGTGCTTCAGTACATCATAATTACTTCTAGCGAAATAAGGTTAAAGTTAAAATGTACCAACAAGCATTTGTGGTAAACTCAAATATACTTTAATGTGATTTCTATTGAAACGTGCATTTAAATCTATTTGTAATTACACATTTGTAAATGTGTTATTGTTAATTAATATTACTCCGTACTTAAATGTATAATTACACTGGAAGAAGGACACATTAAAATAAAGTGTAACCAAAAACATTTAATTTGACATTACAAAGTGCACTTTTTAAATGAGTAGTTAAGTGTGTTAAGAAACAATCATTAAAGTGTACTTTCTTTAAGCACACTTACAGTAAGTGACCTTATATTTCATTAATATTATAATATCTTCAAGTCGTTTTTTTAAAAACACTTTTAATATTTGAAGTTCACTACAAGAGCACTTAATAGTGTTGAATGTGCATTCAACACTATTAAGTGCACTTCTTTTTCAGAAGGGTGTATTTTTTTTTTTGTCATCAGGACATAACTAATAACATAACTAATCTAAACTTATAATACATATTATTTGCCATACCATATAGCGTAAAAAAAAAAAAAAATATATATATATATATATGTATATATAGTATACAAAATCAATAGCTTGCTATATTTAGTTCACAAACACTGCATAGTTTCCAATGCTGCATGTTCACTTCTCTGTGTTTAAAGGGGACCTATAACGCCCCTTTCACAAGATGTAATATAAGTCTCTGGTGTCTCCAGAATGTGTCTGTGAAGTTTCAGCTCAAAATACCCCACAGATCATTTATTATACATGTTGTAAATGCCCATTTTTGACTGGAAGGAAAAATATGCTGTTTTCGAGCTCTTTAACCTCTTGCACTCATGCAGAACTAAATAGAAACCTCCCATAATACTTTAGAGGCAATCTAGCAACCACTCAGAACACCTTAGGATCCCTCAAACAACCACTGAGAACAACATACTCTTTACACTTCAAATCTCTCTTCATTGCATGCAGGCCTGCTCTCAGAGTCTGTTACACACCTTTGAAATGAGGGTTGTGAGTGACTACATGATGTACCTGATGATGTGGACATTTAACTTATAATAATTGGCATTAGAAATAACAGTACTGGATTATTAGCATGATGCTTTTACTTTTAGGTCCTGATTATATGATTTTCTATTTGAAAAAGGAATGAAGAGCAAAAAAAAAAAAAAAAAAAATTTTTTGAATAAAATATGGCCAAAATCTGAAAGGCCATTTTCAACTGATTGGTCAATCCATTCCATCTTCTATAATGCCGTGAAATTAGGAAGATGCTGCAGTGGTCCTTTTCCACATTTACAGATCTAAATGAATCTTTAGCATTTTATCTGCATAATTTTGGCTTGCTGTAGTTTAATTCTTAAACGCATGAATGTTTCGTCAATCATTATTACATATACAGGTCTTTAGCGACCCGGATCTATATCTAACACGGATGGATCTCTAACTGATACAATAGCATAAAACTATCCTGATTTTTAAATAACAATTACAAAAGAATAAAAAAAAAAGCATATTTCGTTACTTTTTGAAACTTGGAAGGGTTCGATTTGAGCATCATCGCTGTCGTCATCATCAGAGCTCATTTCCATTCACCATCTCAACCAAAACTATAATTTTCAGTTTCTTCAGAATCAATATTTTGATCACTGATAGCTTCTTCACCAGATCCACCATCAGCGACACCAATATTTGTTTGCGTAGGATAGCGAATGACATCCCGGGTCGATAAAGACCTTTAAGGGTCAATGTGTACTTTTTTAAAAAAAAAAAAAGTAAAACAACATGAAATAAAAACGGACAGGAATTAGAAAAGCTGCCATCTGTGTCTTTATCTCTCTCCATTATAAAGCAACGCTCATGTTTTGCAATAGGGTGATCGTTTGGCCGTTTGCGGCGCATCATGCTGATTGTGAAACCATGTGATTTCAGCATGAGACGCAGCTGCGCATCTTAGTCCAGAAGAAACCGCCATATAGTTTTAGTTCTGAAGTGTGAATGTTTTGGCCTAAACACAGTATGATTTCCTTTACATCTGTAGAGAGCATCACTGCATTGCCTTACAGATATAAATGATACACTTTTTAAAGCAAAATTCTGTCATCACCCTCATGTCGTTCCAAACCTTCTGGGGAACACAAAACAAGATATTTTGTGTGTTTTTGTCAAATGTCACTATAACTGTTTGGTTACCAACCTTCTTCAAAATAACTTTGTGTTCTGCAGAAGAAAGAAAGGCATTTGAGTAAAAATCAAGAATACAGTAAGAATGCAGATATTTGGCAGGCACTTTTTATTTTGTTGTCACATGATCCCAGCTAACAGAGAACATTCAAAAGTAACGTTCCTGTAATGTTTGAAGAACGATAAAATGGAATGTTCCATTAACATTTGCATAACCAGGAAAAAAAACATGGAAGGAAAAATATGCTGTTTTCGTGCATGTGTCTTTAAATGCAAATAAGCTGCTGCTCCCCGCCCCCTTTCCAGAAGGGGGCAGAGCCTGTACAGCTCGTGCCTCTGATACTCTGCCAAAAACTAACAAAACGTCTGTTTGGTTTTGATTATCATCTCTATCGTGGTCACAATCACATGAGAGGCGGTTTTGTTCTTACCATGTCCCTGTAGTTTGAGTAGAATGTCTGATCAACCAGAGGGAATTTATCTGGTCCCAGTTTCTTGTAGGTGCTGATCAGCTGAGCAAACTGGAAGAAAACAGAGAATCCCTTCGGATGAAAATGATGGCAATAGTAGAAATTGAGTCTATTAGTAATAAACACCCTTACAAACCAATTACAAGTGTTTTATTGAAGGTGTAATCTATTAAACGCAATCATCAAATACATTAAATATTAAGTGTCTTTATTAAATGATTTGTTTTATGGAGAGTTTGTTTACTCAGACCAAATGAGAGACTTAATTACAACTCTTCCTTTTTATTATACAAATGTGTCATTAAATGTCTACACATGTATAAAACTGATCTGAGATCAGGTAAAAATCATATATAGACACCGTTTCATGGGTTCACAGAGTTTATCGCCCCCTAGTGGCCAACCACTGAAATTTCGAAACATTTTACTGAAATCACGTGATGTGTGCTCTGAATCAATGATCCAAAACAAATGATTTGCAAAGGCTTTGAAGCTTCCTGAAGCACCTGTCCATTGTAATTTTCATTTAGTTTAAGTCCTTCAACTAACGTTTATATATTAATTTCAGCTTTATTTAAATTAAAATAAAAATTTTAGTAGTTTTAATTAATGACAATAACCCTGGCCTACAGTTGGCTTCTTTAGAAGAAATACCGTCAAAACCTAAAGTGTAATGTTATGTGATAGTCAGTTTCTCATGTGTGAAGTGCTTTAAAACAATCAGGTTTTGTAAATCATTACATTCTGATGGCCTGATAAAAATAACAGCATAATGTTGATTCTCGTCACAGTGAGAAGGAGCCGCAGAAATCATCAGGACGAGCCAAAGCTCCTTCACATTGACCTCAAGAAAAGCACACGGTACAGTAAGAGACACACTCACAGCCCATGGCTTGTCACAGAGGTTGTAAATGGACTCCAGTGAGTTGACGCTGGGGATCCCGGCGTACTGCAGTCCGATGATTATATTCCGGAAGTCTTCGTTCTGTGTCATGCTATAGGCATGCTGTCGGACCAAAACGAAGTCAGGCTTGAAGGACCTGTGTGAATAACAACACAAACACAGAAAAACTGTGAGTGTACATTATCTGTTTAACATTATGGACGCTCACTATTTAACTATTCTCTTCATCAAAATTATAAAATTTACTCCCATTATAAACACCTGTAGCTCAATACATCTTATAGATTAAAATATTAATTCAGTTATTGTATTTAAAATAAAAAATGCAGACATATGAATATGCATTATTTAAAGAAACGATATGTCCTACAAGTCTTCAGAAATCTCCTGTTTCCATATTTCATCTTCTGTGACGTCAGCAGTATCTCACAGGTTCTGCTGAGGTTTATAGATTTGTTAAACCAAGTTTAGTAATTGTGCTTGTATTTTCTAGGGTCACTGTCATGGTCACACAAACCATAAGAATTCATTTTCCTCAGCAGTAGAAACACCAGAAAAACAAAATGGCTTAAATACATGTGTGATGTGCAGAATATGATTATTTTGTCAACACTGCCAGCTGTCAACTCTGCGTTTATAGTTATAATAAATTAGATTACAGCTAAATCTCTGTGTAAACTGTACTTTCATTCAAATCATTCATGTAGGCTACTAAAGGGAAAGTCAGATTTGTCAGAGTTTGTAATAGACAAATGTTATATATATAATGTACAACAGCTGTTTCTGGTTCTCGAATCTGAGAGCCGTGTGACATTCTCCCAGTATCAATCCATTTGCAGTCATGGCGGTCGAGCAAATGCACCATATTTTTTTTATAAATTCTACTGTTGTTGTGTCACGAAATGTAGTTTTAAGAGTTTTTAGGCGAGATTTAGACCTCAAATATGTGACTCATATATAAACATAGCACCTATTTTACTATTTGTTTAGACACTTTCAGAGATGTGAGCTCCAGGCCGTCAGCGAGCGTTCAGCGCTCATGTACCCGCCGAGAACAGCTTCATCTCAGCCAGTCCTTCAGGAATTTGCCGCTGGCTCTTATGTAGATAGTGTTTCAACATGAGGTATAATTCGTTTGGGGTATATCAGACGGCAATCTTTGGTCTTATTAATATATTTTTCCAGAGCAAAACAATTTGGGTTAAGGGGAAAATTAAATTTCACAACTTTATATTTAGGCTATATTTAACTTAAATCCTGTACTAGAGCGCTACTTTTGTACATTTGACTAAATTGTTTGCTTGTGTTTTTTATTTATTTGATTATGTTTATTGTTTGCTTTTATGTCTTTTATAGTGGCTATTGTTGTTAAAGGGATAGTTCACCCAAAAATGAAAATTCTGTCATCATTTACTCACCCTCAAGTTGTTCCAAATCTGTATAAATTTCTTTGTTCTGTTGAACACAAAGGAAGATATTTTAAAGAATGTGGGAAACCACAGTACTTTTTTTTTCCTACTATGGAAGTCAATGGTGCCCCAAAGTGGCCAGGTTACAAACTTTCTTCAAAATATCTTCCCTTGTGTTCAACAGAACAAAGAAATTTATACAGATTTGGAACAACTTGAGGGTTAGGAAATGATGATAGAATTTTCATTTTTGGGTGAACTGTCCCTTTAATTTAAATATTGTTGTTCAATAAATATTATTTTATATAAATAATATGCCGTATTTGGTATTGAGAAAGGGTCAGTCAATAGTATCAGTGAAAGTTACATTATTACGCCATTAGATGGCGGCAAAGACTGTCTTTATGAGTGAGTCAGAACAAGGAAGTTGTTTTAGCGCTGTGGGAAATCCCCTTAACTTTTAAAAGGACAAAGATATTGCTTTCCTCAGCGGACATTCAAACTGATTTTTTATTATAAATTTAACCTGAAGAATGAATGTTATATCAGATGCAGGTAATACACTCGTTCAGTCGATCTCTCTCTCTCATAATACTCTACAATAAGCTTCAATGAAGTGACTCAATGTTCCTTCATTACTAGATCTAAAGTGACGTTTCAGAATTAGTAACGGATCTTGGGATCAACTGTTGAACTGTCAACTTGACATTTGAATCCGTGGTGGAAGGAAGTAGTTCCTCACAAAAGAGGGATTTTAAAGACACTCCGTTGTTGTTCTAATTTATTTAAACTGTTGTATAAACACAATATCACACTCGTAGCCGTGAGATGTGGCTGTATTTACTGTGATTACCTACGGCTGAATCACAGCTGTGCTGATATACAGCCATATCACATGACTACGAGTGTGATATTGCTAAACAAGAACAAATATCTGGCAATGATATTGTTTTCCCTTTAAATTAAGTTTATTTTTCAGACCCCATTTGTCAACCCCCCCCACCCACACACACACACACACACGCACACACACCTCTTCGTAGTAACAGTAATGGAAAGTCCAGCCTGACAGACACACTCATCTAAGGCAGAGTAAAGCTCGTGCATGAGTAAGCTGGTATTTCTCCTCCTGCACACCCACAGTCTGTTCTTATGGTAAGTTGTATTTTGGCTTCCTGTATGTTTGTTGAACCACATTTTGTGGTCATCATGACAGTAAATCACATCAGTTCAGATCTGACCGTTAGAATCTCTGCTTTTACTACTTGAAGTCACTGAGAATCACTGTGATTTCAGGTGTGGACTTTCAGGTTAATACCACAAAAATTAATATTTTTTTTGCATAAGTGAGTGCATTATGTGTCAGAAATATTTTTGTTCTATTTTCTTGCAAGAGAAACATATAAATAAAAGTCTTTATCTTTAAAACATAATTTTGAGCCTAGTGTGTCACGGTGCGTTTGCAGGCGAGGAGAGTTGAGCATGGATCTATTTGCAAGCGTATATATTTATTAATAAATATAATCAACCAAACAGGAGCACAAGATAACCACTGGAGAACAACAGAAACGACAACTTACCGAACCACTTTGGTTCCATTTCTGATCACTTGCATGTCCACACTGCATGTGCCGTTAGCATGAGCCACGAGGTTGATCTCAGAGAACTCGGCCTGAAATATATAAAAATACAAATAAATACATGTCATGAACTCCCAGCTCAACATCTGGAATTTCTAAACTAGAATCAAAAAAATTTATTATATGATGTGACACATCCTCGCTTTACTATATTTTCTATATAGTAAATGAATGTAACACATCCTTGTTTTTTTTAATTATGTATATTGCATAATTGAAGAGGCAGAGTGAAGCCCCGGTGATCACATGAGTCATTTTAATGAAAGCGTGTGATCTTTAAAAACAGTTAGTAGGAGTGAATCGTGTCCCGTAACTGTTCCTCATCACTGTGAGCTTGTTAACATTCATCTGTTATGTAACATGAGCTCAAACCTGAGCTTTACACACAGACGCTATAAAACTGGCTACGAGAAGCTGTCTCATATTTAATATGCATTATTTCTGCAGAATGGTCATTTATTGGTAATAAAACAGCCAGTTATACTGTTGCAGGCTTTCTCAGTCACCGTGTCTTAATTGGAACCGTTTGCTTTATTGGTCGTTTGGCAGAGACACATTCTGAAACTCTATTCTAAATGTTGCCCTTTGTAATTGTGTTCCCAATTAATTTCAGCCATCTGTCCAAGACCAAAAAGTTAACCTCTTTAGATAATACAGTCACATACATGAGGACAGTAACCCAAAAGTCGCAAGCAGAAGTGACCGACGGACTGCAAGTTAATGAAATCCAACCTCAGCTCTATTACCTACATGTTTTCAATCAATAATCAATTCCTCAATTACTCTCTGCTTCTGTTCAGGGTAAAGGACATCCAGAGAATTACAAGTATTGGCACAATTCAGATCAATACTATTGGCTTCCAATTAGCAACTTGTGGTCAGGAATTACAGTGACACGGCATGCCATAAAATGCTCTGGAAGCATTTTTGTTTTGTAACTAAAGGCAGTTTAAAATGGCCGCATGACTATAAAGACCGGTCAGCCTTCACTAATAAAGACGCAGTGGCTATTTCTGAGTGGTGCAATTATTGAAACATAAATAAATAACACAAAAGGCTTCTACTGTAACAGAGATGTGATCTAAAGACTAAACGTTTTGAGTCTCAAACCCTTCACGAGTCACTATCTTGAGCTGTGATGTCAAAGACAACAGACCAAAAAACAATTTCAGGCTTTTAAGAGCATGTAAAATTGTTACTGGCATATGTTACTTTCAAGAAATACTTTCACAAACAAATGTTTTGAAATGACTGTCAATGGAGAATGAAGGTTTTTTTCCCCAAGAATTGTGTAGTTTTTTGGTATCCTAATGACTTGGGTAAAAAAACAACAACAACAACATTTAAAAAAAATCTTTTGTGTTCTTTGGAAGAAAGTATAGAGGTTTGAACCGACATGAGAGCGAGTAATCAATATGTGGTAAAAATGACGTCAACTCAAAATGGCCGCCCTCAAACTCTGAATCAGCCAATAGCGAGCCTGCAAGGGTGAAGTTACTGCAGCATGACACCAATCATTTAATGTAATTATAATAAAATCATTTAATTAAGACACTGAAACTTTAATATGTAAATTATTATTTTTTTTTAAAAAATGCTTTGCATTGTGCAAAATTATCACAAAGTAGTATTGACGGTGTGGAATGCTTTTCTGTTGATGAATGTCTCCTCATTTACAGTTGAAACGATGATGTGAACACGAGTTGATAAACGGCTCCAATGAATCCAGGGAAGCCCCGAAGTGTTCATAAAAGTGGCTTGATTTTGCCGCGTGGTTTGACGGTCAGTTGGAAAGTCAATGAACTGCCGTAGAATAGTGACCAAATGTGACATATTCATCCTTTATTCAAATATTATTAAAAATGTCTTAAAGATTCTGTAAGTCTCCCAGGTGAAAAAAGTACATTTCTATAATGTACTTAAAGTGCTCTATTTTTGTGTGCTAATTTTGTACTTAATATACTAAAAATTCTTGTTTAGTACTTCTTAAGATAATCTTAAGAACATCTTAAGAAGTGTGCTCAACTGTGCTATTTTGAGACACCATGAAATATGAACTTAAATGTGCTTTTAATATACTATATCTGTATTTAAAAAATGTTTTTAGATACCACTTATAGTACATTTGAACCCATAGTGTACTACAAGTGGTAACTAAATACATTTTTTAAATACAGAGATAGTATATTAAAAGCACATTTTAGTTCATATTTCATGGTGTCTCAAAATAGCACAGTTGAGTACACTTAAATGTTCTTTAGATTATCTTAAGAAGAATTTTTAGTATATTAAGTACAAAATTAGTGCACAAAAATAGAGCACTTTAAGTACATTATAGAAATGCACTTTGTTTTCACCTGGATTATTATTATATAGTTGTGCTTGGAGTCAATTGTTTTATTTGATGAAACATGCCAAATTGTGTGACATATTTTTTGGCCAGGCTGTCATACAAAGAAATTATAAACACATGCAAAAACAAGAGATTACCAATGAAATATTAATAACTGATTATGTTGCAGTCAATGTATGCTTTTTTGTTTTTCTGAAACCTGTAGCTGTAGTTTTCCTTTTTTGCCAAATAGTTTTGTCAGATAAATACCTTGACTAAGTTTAGTGTTTTTTTCTTCCCTCATATTTTAAAATATTAAAAAATATAGATAAAAAAATTATTTATTAAGCAGCTTTAGAGTCATTGATTTGTAGAGCGGGAGAAATTATTAAATTTCTAAGTAGTTACAAAAAGAATACCTTGACAAGCTTTTATTGTTTCATCAACTCTAACTCTAATACATCATGTCTTGATTGGAAAGTGTGCGTCTCCTCCTCTCTGCTGCCATCTTGTTACTCCTAACTAGGTTAAGATCCCTCTCCAGCTCTCTTAAATAATTTAGGAGCTGAGACCTAGCCTTGACACTTAGGAACCTCTATGAATCACACTTATTCTTAAGTCTAGGAATAAGAGTAAAATTGCGTCATTCTTAGAATTTTGACACACTCAGGACTAAAACTTTACTCTGAGCGGCTTACGGGCCCAGGCTTAAATCTATAATAAATGCTTCACCTGTTCAACTTTGACGTCATAATCTCCTTGAACCTTCTTCCCACGGAAAATCTTTGCCCTGAAAGACAAAAAAAGGTATTCATGAATCATTTGAAGCATGTGTAGTGTTGTTCAGTCAGTTTGTGCGTAAACAATCCAACATCATTTCCATCCCTGCAGCTATAATGACTGAAAAACAATCAAACAAACAAACGGTATAATTGCAGAGCTGGCGGCTGGAAGACAGCTGCTGTTCTGATGCTGCGTTCCAGTCACTGCTTCTGATAAGTTTGTACATTTGTTCGACTCTCTTGTGTTTGGTTGTTATATGAGCGGTTACAGAGAAAGCAATCTGACAGCTCGCTGCGAGCACAGCAGGGTGACACGAGAACACTGGAGAACATAGATAAAAGAAGGAAAGTTGCCTGATATCTGGTTGAAACTGCGTCTTTTCCTCTCTTCACAATACAAGATCAATCCCTCAGCATCTACATCTCTCTCCAAGCATGTGCCCTTGCTTTTACAACTTTCAAGCTCATAATGCAATTGTGCATATGGTTAATGTGATGCTGATAAACCTCACAGCAAAATGTTCCCAAACTACGGGTCAAAGGAAGCGTCCAGAGCAGAAACTATGCAATGCTGCCATCTAAAGGAAATACAATATTATGTCATATGATATTGTAGATGGCAACATATCCAATGCACAAAATAAAAAAGGTTGGATTGTTAAGTGTCCAGTGCCAGTGAAGCGTGCCGCACGCACCAGCTGCTTGATTTTAATCTTGGCAGTGAAAATAGTTTCTGCGCAGTTCTGCCAGTTTCCATGCTCCACAGCTTCTCTTCATGTGATATAGTCCAGCATTGCTACGCTTCCCAATTCAGGGGCTATCACCTGCTGAATAACACAACCACAAATCATACCCTGGTAACCAGTCATAACACCCTAGTAACTTCAGAGCAAAGCATGGACCAGCTTAGCAACCACATAGCAACAGCCACCCACATCATCACTCCATCATCGTGGAAGTGAGTTTTGCAGAGAGAAGCAGCACTCAAAAGAATCACCCTAGTATTATATATGTGCATGTTTGTATGTCGGCGGGAGCATTTGAGAGTAAATACAGGAATAAAGCGGCAGCTGTCTGTTAGAGAACACACTGATAATTCCTTGGACCTGCAAGGAAAAAAGCTATCCACCTTCAACGCAGAAGTAAGTTATTTTGTTCTGCTAAAATAACTGGAGGTGAATGACACTGGAAGCCAGACATTCAATTTCCAAATGCTTTTAAAAATGAGGTGGATATATGATTACATAATGAACAACAGCGCCGCACTGACAAAGAAAATGAACACCAGCAGCTATAGAGAACTCAAGTAATAATAAAGGACAATCTTACCATATATGAGTGTATACATGCTGCAGTCGTGCACTAATAAGAGAAGCATTTATTTATATATATATGTATATACTGTATATAGTGATGGTGTGCATGACCAGTGAACTTTCCTCAGCGATCTCAGTCCATCTCCATGTTTCCACCTGGTATTAAGATGCGTTTTGGTTGCTCAGATCACAAGGAAATGTGGGAGACTCATTCCCGTTTACACCTGGTGTTTTAATCCGCCCACTTTCAACCACTTCTGTCCTGATTTCTTCGAGGGGAGGGTCTATGGGCGGGTAAATGTATGGGCTTTTTCAGATCTTTCAATCTAATGGATGAAATAAGCTTGTTTATGAACACAACCGGGGATGATGGAAAAACATACGGAGAGCATCAGCTTTCATTTCTGCTCTGAAAACGCAAGATCATGCCGAACGCTGTGAGTGTGTGTTAGAAATCAGGATTGGTGAGAGAACATTGTGCTCGGTACATTTTTAGCCCACAAATTTAGGGCTTCAGCCGACAAAGTTTAAATCCCGTCTGGCTAGAGCTCTTCCCATAATGTTTATACATTAGATCAGTAGGTGGAGAGTAGACGGTCTTTAGTGGCTGTTCGAACACATTCGTCCACTACGAAAGCAATGCGTTTTCGAATGACCTTTAGAAGTGGTTGAAAGTGGACAATCTCAAAACGTTTTAAGCCTCGTTTACACCTGTATTTAGAGTCTTCCACTTGTGATCTGATCGACCAAAACGCATCTTAATTCCAGGTGTGAACAGGGTTTACAGGGTCTATGTTCAGACTGTCAGTCCAAATATGATTTTGGTGCATATCCGATTGGAATCTGAAAGTGTGAATGGCAAAAAACCACATGAAATGCGACTTTTACAAATCCGTTTCAAGCTACATCCGTATGTGCATTTCTGGAAATCTATTTCAGTCTGATTTCGCCTGGTTTATATGACATTCTCACGGCACATAAAGCGTATATGTCAGTTTCCAATCGGATTTGGACAGACAGTGTGAACGTAGCCATGGGGTCTGGCAGCATTGACAGCAGCGGTCAGGTAAACTGCTCTGCTTTGGTAGCTTTTGACATCTTTCTAATCAACACCAAACGTGAGAAGGGCTGTAGGTTTCACTACAATAACTGCTCCAGCTAACAGAATCATGTCCTAAGATCATTTTACCAATGTTTATATTAAGTTATAAAAATGTTATTTTTGAATGTTCTCTGAACATTGAATGTTTTGGGAACATCACTAAAGATCAGATAACTTTGAACAAACATTCTCTGAACGTTACTGGAAGAGCGTTTGTTCATTTTTGAGAGAAACTTGGCAGAACATTAGCGAAAGTTCGCCAAAAAACCCTATTATCAGGGGCGCTTCTTTGGACCCAAATAAGCCAGGTTAATTTGATCAGATATTATTTTTTTTTAAATGATAATGCTGCTATTGCTAGGGGACACTAATTATACTGGTGCATACAGCACATTTTCTTTAAAAATGATAAAAATCTTCATTTAGATGTTTATATCTAAATCCTCATAACTAGGCTCTTCAGTCCACCTAAATT
The DNA here is from genome assembly GCF_019924925.1 of Ctenopharyngodon idella. Taxonomy (NCBI): domain Eukaryota; kingdom Metazoa; phylum Chordata; class Actinopteri; order Cypriniformes; family Xenocyprididae; genus Ctenopharyngodon; species Ctenopharyngodon idella. The sequence goes on along the minus strand of NC_067230.1, from coordinate 16,627,626 downwards.
AACTACTAAAAACTACATATGTAATTCATCATAATGTTGCCACAGAAACAATGTTCTAGCAGATTAGTATGGAAGAATGAAGAGGAGCCAGTGAGCAGAGAAGCGCTCTGACAGCCGTTATGAATCACTCAGGTTAACGCTGTCTTCTGACGTGGTTGTTTGATGGTGCGCTCAAGGAGTCCTGCTGAACATTTTGTGATTAAGTCATTATTTTACTGCAGGCTAGCAGAGGAAAACTGAAAGAAAAAAATGGAAAGAAACGGTTGACTTTTTTGGTCCATTGCCAACTCAGGAAAAGCTTTTCTAAAATCTCAGCTCATTTCTGTACTGAAATATTCTGGATTTTCCAAAGTGCCAGTGATTAAAGAGCGCAGTCGAGCAGAACAAGTGTGCTATGAATACACATGGATAATCTTTAACGGACTGACAGTAAGAGGAATTTGCAGAATAACTCCTCTGGTTATAGTGTTGTGAAGACGATGCAGTTTGAGGTCAGAAATGAATGGGGGCTGAGCCTAAAAATGCATTTGAAAGAGGTTAAAATGCCACCCAACTTCAAAATTTTTTATGTCCTCTTTATTCTTCGTAAAAGGGCATAAAAAGGCCCTTTAACTGTTTTGTGTCTAGCTGTTACTATACAGTGTATTTTAGCACAGCTGAACCAAACATAGGTTTTATGATTAAATTTGTGTCTGAAATAACAAATGATAGTAAAAAATCTAGTGATTTGACTTTGAAACCCTGCAGCAATAAAGACAGTGTCAAGCTTGTTTCAAGCTCCAGGACGTCCCTTAGCAAAAAGGGCACATTTCCCCACCCAGTCTTCACCCTCTGAATAGGGAAAGTGATTTCATGCCCTCCTCTGCGTCACTGCAGCTTACCAACCTGCAGATAAAAGAGGGATACTAATAAGAGTCGACTCCTTTGATCCTGCCATTTGATAGAGGCAGCTGCCATCATCTGTGTGTATGAATGAGAGGGGGAAGTGTCCTAGTGAGAATCTCATCTGTGCTCTGGATGAAGCGTCAATATCACCGATTATGAGCCACATCATTATGGCTATATTAACCATTCTGAGGAGTCTGTCATGGGAGCTTTGATTTGGGGAAAAAAACATCACAATCACAGTGATGTATTTTAACACACAGGCCGCACACACACTGCTGCTAAATTCAGTTGGCATGACAAAATCAGGTAATGACAAGTGCGTTTACAAAAACTGTAGTCTACACAGTGTGTGCAGAACCGAACTGAACAAATATTTGTTAATTACATATTTAAACACATCAGAGACATACTGTATCTCTAGACACATTTTTTTAATAATATAAGCATAAAATCATGCTTTGGTAAATCTTAAAATTATGCCATACTAAGTCATAATTATGAGATTAAAAAGTTGAAATAGATTTTAAATCAAGTTACCTTACATAGCTCTTTAACAATACAGATTGTTTGAAAAAGCAGCTTTACAGTGATAACAGGAAAATTATTAATTTCAGCATCATCAATTATTCGGGTATAGGGTCTAACATACATGTTGTTGATTTTGAGGATTTAACAAGTTTAGACAATTCTTCCTCTCCTATAGCAATGAATGAATGGAGTTTTTCCTCAGGGGGTCTATAGCACAACATCTGATACGATACTGTAGTAGACGGTTGCATTGTTATAATTTTCTCTCTAATTCATAAAGTCATTACTGCTGTGCTGTTTGGAAACTTCTGAAGTTGAAGCTTTATTTCTCGTTAATTTAGCCATAGTATCAGATAAATATCTAGGGTTATGTTTGTTCTTATCTAATAGAGTCGAAGAGTGAGCAGATCTAGCAGTTTTTAAGGCCTTTATGCAGTAACACTGTCCTTCCACGAAATGCGAAATACCTCTCTTTTTTGTTTTCTACCGCCTGCACTCCATTTTTAATGGAGAATTTCGACTTTTCATCTAATAAATGACATAGTTTTATGACTTACGTTACGTTTGTACAAATGCATGTGCAATAGTAATAATAATGTGTCAATGAGACATTTTTTTTTTAACTGAGCATTGTTCTGAAACAACACACCAATGCCAAGCCGACCCTTTCAGCTACTCCATTAGTTCTGTGTTTTTTTATGTTTTATTCATTTCGATCAATGTAGAGTATATAACTGCTCCCAGCAGCTAAAGTGCAGTCGATTCAGTGCCTTCAAAAAGTACATCCAGTAATAGGAAGCCAATCAATGCCGCTGACAGCCACTATGTCTACAGTACCTGCCAACAAGCATTCAGATCTTCCACTGAGAGATTCTGAGCTCAGAACAAGGGCACAACATGCACTTTCTGTCTCGAACCTACAGAGTCTCTAATGACTGTTTTAGACATTGTCATTGCTATTAAAGGTGAAACACTTAACATTTTCAGCACGGACTTGATCCAATTATGAGAGCGACGAGAGTCTTTGTCATGCTCAGCTTCTGTTCACCGTTCTGCCTGCGGTCATGACGAGAGTGCTGATGAATCTAACACCTCATGTCACCAGGTTTGCAATACACACCTGCATGTCATTTTATATAGTCTATATATACTGTATATACTGTATATATATGTGTGTGTGTGTGAGGAATAATGTATGTGAAATCAGTTCTTCTCACATACGCTGATCCAGATCGACTGTCAGTCCGTTTGTTCCTAAATGACACGCAAAGATGATGCTTTGGCTTCATTTGAAACATTTTTCCTTCTCAGAAAACAATATATGAACAAACTTGCACTTTTTTTTGTATGAAACATGTTACGTAATAAATAATAAACAACAAAGCATTGAATTATTGAAAATTAATACAAAACCCACGGTGGTATTGCATTACATCCAGGTTGGGGAGTAAAGAAATACATGTAACTTAGTTACGCATTTAAAATGCAAAATTTAAGTAACTGTATTTCATTAGGTACATTTTAAATGGGTGGTAATCAAATTACATTTACATCTGAAAAGTATTTTAGATGACCAAAGTGATTACTTTGAATTTTAATGTAATTTATTTCACAATTCTAACTTTTTTCCTGGCAATTGTGAGTTTGCATCTCACAATTCTGACTTTTTTTCTCAGAAGTGCGAATTTTAAACTCACAATTGTGTTTTATAAAGTCAGAATTGCAAGAAACAAAGTCAGAATTGTGAGATATAAACTTGCAATTGCGAGAAAAAAACAGTCAGAATTGTGTGATAAAAACTGCACTTTTTTCTGGAAAATTGCGAGTTTATATCTCACAATTCTGACTTCTTTTCTGGAAAATTAGCCGTTGTATCAGATAAATACCTAGGGTACCTAGCAGATTTAGCAGTTTTAAGGCCTTTCCTTATGCAGTAACACTGTCCTTCCATGAAATGTGAAATACCTCTCTTTTTGTTTTCTATCAGTTGCACTCCAATTCTGACTTTATAACTCGCAATTGCAACTTTATATCACGCAATTCTGAGAAACAAGTCAGAATTGTGAGACAAAAACTCAGTTACTTTTTTTTTTTGTGTGTGTTACATATACTTATTAGTATTCCAACGTATTCTAAAGTATTTAGATTAAGTTACAAAACTTGGGTAATCTAATTAAATATGCTACAAATTACTTTTTAAAGCATGTATTTTGTAATCTGTAGTGAAATACATTTTAAAAAGTAACCTACCCAGCCATGGATCTCAACTCTGTATTTTTTTCTTCAATAATTTGTTTACTTTGTAAGTAAAGGTGTTAAAACCTATCCACTTGAACTGCCAAAATCTGCTTTTTACATTAAAATGTACTGATAACCACCATAATAAAACAGGCAGTACAGTATAAAGCCATATGATGAATCAGAGGCCTGTCTATTACACATGGCCAGTACTCATATAGACAGCCAAACCCCATCAGTGCAACACGTGACTCTACAGTAATGCAGTTAACATTAATTAAATTCATTGTACCTTGAAAAACCTTTTGACAGGTATATTACAGTAAAATGACAAATAATCTGATGTTAAACCATTTACAGTCTGTAGAGCTATTTTTTGTACCACAGATTCAGCATCTTGCTTTGAAACGGTCCAAACCATTGTTTCTAATTACCCAAGCCTAACCTTTACTAATTGCAGAAGGACATTTTAGAACTAGTAAAGGATGATGCAGTCACTGAGAGAGAGAGAGAGAGAGAGAGAGAGAGCATGTAATTATCTGTGTCTACACCACACTTCTCAGCAGCATCTCTACAAATAGCACTGTGATTAGCTGAACCACTGATTTTCTCCTGAAGATGATTGGACAAGCTCTCAAATGGGCAGTGATTTAAACAGTGAATCACATGACTGACTGGGCTTGAAATGTGCTGTAACTGCTGCTGTACATCGAGTGCTCGGAGTTAGACATGGTTATTTCGAGTCTAAAGGCATTCAGTTTGATGTTCATAATCATGTTTCTTGCATACTGCCGTTGTTGATTTGTGTCACTGATAAGTGAAGTCTGTTCTGGATCACTCTTGAGAAGCACAAACACTCGGTTCAGTCACCATCAATCAGTCATTAAGTCAAAGGGATCTCCAGGGCCAAAGCTGCTGCACAGGCCTGATTCACAGGAGCTTCAGCTAAACTTTATAGCTCTAGAATTGCATTTTAGGCACATTATTTCACATTCACCTGCTTTTTTAACGAGGACACGCCTTATGAGGTCATTAGTTGATTCATCTATGTTCATTTGATGGTGTTATTCATTAACATGAGGTGCTTTTCTGAAATAATAGTGACTTTTTTACTACAGTGTAAATGCATGCTCCGTTTGATATTTACATCGTTAAAGCAACAAGCAACCAATTATAAAATATTTTTGCAAAAAAAATATTTTAAAAATTCTGTTAATTGAAATAAAGCTAAAATAAAGCAAAATAAAATAAAATAATAAAAGCTGAAAAACCTGAAATGAAAAATAGAAATGTTGATTTGGCAATAAACTGAAATAAGTTTAAGATCACGCACAAAAATTATTAAATGGAAACAAATATAAACTAAAAACTAAACTAAACCCTGAAGCTGAAATAAAATAAAACATAAATTAGTAGAAAAGATTTTAACTGAACAACATTTTGAAATGTTGCTTTAGCAATAAACTGAAATAAGTTTAAGTTGAAGCACTAACATTATTATTTGGAAATAAATAAAAACTAAAACTGAAATAAAAATAAAATAAACCTAAATAGCAATATTAAAAAAAAAAAATAATAATAATAATAATACTAAAATGACAAAAGCATGTAAAGAATTGACTAAAAATTAAACTAAAATTAACATGAAAACTAAAAATATAAATTGTATTGACAAAGTAATCAGCCAATCACAGCAAAAGCCCGGTAACCTCTGACCCGCTGGTGCCGCTGTTATTTTCAGAGATAAAAGTGGTTTGTACAATATTCCATCTTATATTTTTTTTTATATGTTTTTTTTTTCATTTCTGTACTCTCAGATATTTTCTCATCCAAAATGTTTTCCTCCTCAGAGAAACCCCTGAAGATAGATGATTTATCTTCAGTCAGCTGCAGAGCTTCTTCCACTGCTGTGATGTGTCTGTAGAAGCTACACTGGCAATATAAACCGACTTCAGAACACACATTACACCCATGGGCATCTGATCTGATCTGATCTGAGAGCTGTGAACTCAAATTCATGACTTCTTCCTGAAGTACCCTATAGTCCAACCGAGATCAGTCAGATGGTCCTGGACGGCTTCTAGCAGGTGTCTCTCAGTCTCTTATGAAGAGAGGCGTTCCCGTGGCTACGGTCTCCATGGTGATTTCTCAACAGCTGCTCACGGTGATGGCCACCCATCCAATGTGCCGGTCATGTGTGCTCATACTGTGCTCGTGCAGTCTTTAAATGATCTTCTTTACATTTGCTCCCACATGATCCTCAAATCAGAGTAATTTCAGACTGCCATTAACGATGAGTGAATGTGTTCAGTGTTAGTGCTGATGCATTTCCTAACAAAAATTGTGTTTGATTAGTATTACACAAATCTATAATCGTGAAGAGAGATCGACCAAAGAGCTCCGCAGTGACCGTCCATTCCCATGAAGCACTGCCAATGATGCTGCATATGTATATATTTGTGTAAATATGTTTTTTTTTTTTTTTGCAATTTTGATGAATTCATATTGCGTTTGTGCGTTTGTTTTAAAATACCAATCGGCAACTACTTCTGACATTTTCATAAGATGAAGTGGAACAATGAGACAAAAGAGAATCTGTTCTAGCTGAAAAACAGCCAGCAACACCCTTTTCTCAGTCGTGAAACACATTACTTCTTGAAGTACCAAGAACATCCCTAGTGAGATTCAAACCTGCTGTCCTTTCAGTTGTGTCACACTGTGCTGTTTGAACGACAGCAACACGGACCAATACAAAACCCTATTCGATCGATCAGCCGTACAGTGACTTGTAAACCTCCAGCGATTAAATGACTGTCAGTTTAAACGGCTCTTAAATCATTGCTGCTCAGACTGGCGTGGTTTGGTCACGAGAGAGGAGTCATGATGGGAAACTGCTGGCAGTGCAACTGATGCTTAATGGACCTTCATGCAGCCATAAATGTTTTCCTCAGTAGTTTCTGCATGCACCACCTGTCCTCCTCCTGTGTATTAATGTTTATAAAATATCCATATACACAAAAATGTTTCTAAATGCACCTCTCTTTATAAATCAAAGCTCATCTTAAATTCAATCGCATCAACTCCACCTCCATGTTGCGTACTTCTTTAGCTGAAACTTGGCAGCCACAAACATGCCATGAAAGTGGAATATTGAGACAGAAGATCAGCCACATTCACTGCTGACAATGTCGATTGTCCTCCATTTGATTTTCTTCTCAAGTCACGTTTGATCTCGCGAGTCTCTGCAATCAACAGGTGTGTGGTCTCACGGTCTCACAGTCGAATCATCTAGCGTGTTCGTTCAGAGGATTATAATGCTAAAAAATGATTAAAACTGTCATTATGTCTGTGGTCTCCCACAGTTTTAAAATAAGCTAAAAGGGTCCTACAACGCCCCTTTCACAAGGTGTAATATAAGTCTCTGGTGTCTCCAGAATGTGTCTGTGAAGTTTCAGCTCAAAATCCCCCACAGATCATTTATTATTGCTTGTCAAATTTGCCCCTATTCGGGTGTGAGCAAAAACACGCCGTTTTTGTGTGTGTCCCTTTAAATGCAAATGAGCTGCTGCTCCCGGCCCCTTTCCAGAAGAGGGCGGAGCTTTAACAGCTCAACAACAACAAAGCTGGAGAATCTCACGCAGCCAAAATGAGGATTGTCAGTAACGGTGTTCAGCCTTACACTGTTCAAACCGGAGTCGACACTGATGGAGAGACTCAGGAAGAAGTTACAACTTTTAGACGTTTCTGAATGGTTAGTGGATAAATTTATGTAGTTGCTGTGGAGTTGATTCAACTCATCGACTAGCATGTGCCGTCATGTTAATCTTTGACCCTCGTTTGTGAAGCAGTCTGGTGTAAAATGACGGCATGACAACAACACTCTACTACAACAACTCTTCCTCTTCTCTAAAGCAGCCCAACATATCCCCGCCCCCTTTGTTGTGTGTTCTCGGGGGGCGGGGTTTATGTAAATTTGTAAATGTAAATGTCACCAACCCAGGAAGAAGCTCGTTGTAGTCCCTACCAGCCGCTTAAAAAGCGATTTCCATAAAAGAAAATATCTCCCTTTGCATTGAACTTTGAGCGTCGTAACTTTGCAGATGTTGTTTATGCTCAAACAGCAACATTACACACTAACTAAAGTTAAAGAAGTCAAATCATAATCAACCACCCCGTTTAAGATTTGAAAATCGTTTAGTGTGTCCCAGGCCTTACATGTAATCTGCAAGCAATCACATCATTACCTCAACTGCTAGAACAATCCAAATCTTGGTATAACTGGTACCAATAATGTGCATTTGGAGTGGATTTTCCCTTTTCTTCTAGTGAAGATTCACACTTCCTCTTCTTCCATGTGATTGCTGAAATCTCTCTAGATTATTGGTCCAGATGGCCTTGGTAGTGTCACTTATCTTGTGTGACATCATATATTGCTACTGGAACAAATATCAAAAAGTATGAAGTTGAGTTGTTAGCTCATAAAGCTCTCTCTCTCTCTCTCTCTCTCTCTGTGTCTCTCTCTCTCTCATACATATTTATACCAAGATTTGGATTGTTCTATGAATCACTTCTCAACAGTCCTAGAATGTTCCAGAAACCATTCTAGAAAGTTTTAAGAAGTGCTACTTACTTATAAGCAGTAACGTTTGTTATATGATTGTTCCTATTTTTTATCTGGGGTGACCTTTTTTTCTTAAACTGAGAGGAATCGGGGCATTTTTTATTGTTTTTAAGCAAAAGTTCATCAATTTATGATACAGGAAATCTTTTATTTGAAAAACAGTCAAGAAGTTATAACCCTAATGCTTATTTTTCGTGGAGAAATTTGGCAAAAGTGACAGATGAACCAGTCAGGCGTGTGTTATTTGAGGACGGTGTTCTGTCTTTTTTATTTCTGGCATGAGTCGTATGAGCCCTCAGAGACTGTTACGGGCAAAATGTGATTGTGCTACGAAGTCTTAGAAAAGAGGACAATTATCATGACAGAAAGAAAGCTCAGGCACACTCTAATCAAATCACAGCATATTGAAATCCTACAGACAATCCAATTGTGGCATAAGTAAGCAGATCCATCCCATGTCTGTAAGTGCGGAGCAGAAAAGTGAATTACGTTAAGGCTCCTCCAATCCTGACTGTAGAAAGACTCTGACTGGCAGCTCTGATGCTCTTTGACATGACAGTCAGCTTGTTGTAGTCTATAAACATTGATTTCGGTTTGCCTGTTGAGATGTATTTCGTTTTTAATGGTTAAACTGTCACTGGACAAGCATTTTGAATTCATTGATCAGCAGTGATATGTGACGACTTTAGTTGTATCTCTCCTGCCTGGATCGATCTGGATCTCTTTCAGGATTTATAACAGAACTAAACAGGCCAGACTGGTTTAATGTGCAGACAACTGTAAGTAAGCCAATCATAAGCTGACTTCGCCCGAATACTGTATCTGTTTGACCAATCCGATAGGCAGACTATGGGAGTGTTTGGGAAACCTATTTGAAAACAGTCATTATGTTGACTTGACAAAGCCTTTTATTATTTTCATTCTCGCACTAAACTGTCTCAAGATTCAGTTCTAGAGCTTTCAAGTTTGGTTCAGTCCAATATTTGGGATTGCTGTAGTTTCCCATAGTGGATAATCAAATTAAATCCGCAGTCCATCCATTTATCCATCTATCCACAATGCATCAAGACTTTAACAGCCACCCAGAACACCCTAGCAACTACTCAGAGCACCTTCAAACTTCCAAAGTTTTCAAACTATTTATACTAACATTAACCCTCTGGTGCTCTTCGGTCATTTTTGACCAACAAATTTAAGGTTTTTTTTATTTTTAAGAATTTTTTACTTTATCAGAATGATATGGAACTTGGTAAAGGTTTTGGCACTTGCTATGTGAAAAAAATAAAAAAAATAAAATCATGGACATGATTCGAAAGGTTTCATCTAGTGGAAATGTTTGGTACTGCGGCCAAACAAAATCTTACTGAAAACAATTTTTTTTAAGAAATCAAGCTCAAATTTGGAACACAACTTGTTTAGATTTATGGCTTTGATTTTCTTGCAGTTTTAGAGTAAAACATGTTTTTGAAAGTATATATTTCATAACAATAAACAGAAAAATTAAGTTAACTCTTTTCACTTCAGTAATAATTTGCCAAGTGTCGTCTTTGAAAAGAGATCAAAATTAAGTTTGTGCTCTAAAGCATTCAAAATTTATGACTGTTTAAGTTGGAAATTTCATCTTCAGGTCTGTGCTCAAAAAGGTCAATAAATGGATTATAACTATAGCATAAATATAATGTAGTACCATAAAATCCCCTAAAAATACAAAATATTAGATAAAAAACATGATCAAACTAAAATATAGTACATTCATTTCACTGAAATAAAAAAGGTCATTTTTGACCAACATGTGAAGAGCAAAAGTGTGTTAAAGCTGTTTAACAATACAATTCCAGGCAAGACGTTGCAACAACAACAACAACAATTTCTAATTATTTTTACAATTATATTGAGTTCCATTAGTGACACAGAAACTATACACTGCCTTTAAAACAGCAATTTCTTAATTCCTTTTTTAAATCCAATTTTGGATCATTCAGGCTAATGGATAAACAATTAAAATCAATTAATTGCTTTTTAGAGGAACAATGAGTCCTATTAAGTGGTTGGTGTGAATTGTTTTAATTGTTTTCTATTTGAATGTATTTTTTGGCAGGAAACATATCGTCGTGACGGAAAGAACTGGTTGCAAAGCCAATGAATCAAAAGTCTGTTGACTGGAATTGTACCAGAGCACAAGCAGTGCTGCCCAATGACTTTGCAGTCGTCTGGAGGGCGAGAGTTACGGACATTATCCCCAAAGAATATTAGACGGCTGGCGGGCCAAAGACACAATCTATTTAATGCTGGCCCTGCGGAGCCGTTACAGAGCGTGACAGCATGAGCTGGCATTAGCTGCCTTTCATAATTCCAGTCTAATATAGTGCCGAACACAAGGACCAGCAGACCTCCCATCTGTACGGCAGAATGACTTTACACTTCACAAGCGCTTGATGGCAATTATTAGCTTTGATTGACAACAAAAAATAAATGTCAATCATAAAGCCAGATGGACAAACTGTTTTGACATTATCATGTCTTGTATCGTCATTATAGTGGCAGATGAAGTGTATATTTCAGTAATCGTTTTACTGTTTACATTTAGACACAAAGCCTTTAATAACAGATGGTTCCTCTTTACTAGAGAATGTGTTCAGTAAACTTTCTTATAATATGGTTCATAATGGTGGAAATGTTCAGTATTTGTTTTCAGTCAAAACCTTAAAGGGATAGTTCACCCAAAAATGAAAATCCTGTCATCATTAACTCACCTTCCAAACCTGTATGAGTTTCTTCTGCTGATCACAAAAGAAGATATTTGGAAGAATGTTGGTAACAGTTGATGGACCCCATGGAAGTCAATGGGATCCATTAGAGAGTACATGATGATGACAGAATTTTATGATGTGATTATATGAAAATCTCTTCAACATTGATATGTAGTTCTAGTTGCCAACAAAAGTAAGTCATACAAAGTCTATGTAATAAATGTTCATTTGCATATTGCAGTCTTTTGATCACTTGAAGGCCTGGTGTCATTTTGTTCTTTGAGCACTTGTGAATGCTTCAACGAGCTCTAAATAATATACAGCATATATAATGATCCATTACTACAGCATGCATACACCCTCATTTTGTGCCTAAGCATTTTTATTCCGGCTGGTTAGTATTGAAAAAATAATTTGGTCTCTAGATATGACTTGCAAGCTTGTTTCCACCACGGGGAAAAACATTAAAAAGGTAATTGCAACTTTTTTACTCTCTTTCCCCCTCACAGTTCCAAGTTTCTGTCGTGCTGTTCTGACTGAGAATTAAAGTCAGAACAGCAAGATATAAACTTGAAATTGTGAGAAAAAGAATTGTTTTTTTATTCCATGGCAGAAACATGTTTCCATACACTCTCAAAAATGCTGCGTTAAAACAACCCAAGTTGGGTTGAAAATGGACAAACCCAGTGTTGGGTTGATTTAACCCAGCGATTGGGTTGTTTTAACCCAGGGAATGTGTTGTTTTAACCCAGCAAATGGGTGGTTTTAACCCAGTGATTGGGTTCTTTTAACCCAGTGATTGGGTTCTTTTAACCCAGGGAATGTGTTGTTTTAACCCAGTGATTGGGTTGTTTTAACGAATGAGTTGTTTTAACCCAGTGATTGGGTTGTTTTAACGAATGAGTTGTTTTAACCCAGTGATTGGGTTGTTTTAACCCAGCGAATGGGTTGTTTTAACGAATGAGTTGTTTTAACCCAGTGATTGGGTTGTTTTAACCCAGCGAATGGGTGGTTTTAACCCAGTGATTGGGTTGTTTTAACGAATGTGTTGTTTTAACCCAGCGATTGGGTTGTTTTAACGAATGAGTTGTTTTAACCCAGCGATTGGGTTGTTTTAACGAATGAGTTGTTTTAACCCAGCGATTGGGTTGTTTTAACGAATGAGTTGTTTTAACCCAGCGATTGGGTTGTTTTAACGAATGAGTTGTTTTAACCCAGCGATTGGGTTGTTTTAACCCAGCGAATGGGTGGTTTTAACCCAGCGATTGGGTTGTTTTAACGAATGAGTTGTTTTAACCCAGTGATTGGGTTGTTTTAACCCAGCGAATGAGTGGTTTTAACCCAGTGATTGGGTTGTTTTAACGAATGTGTTGTTTTAACCCAGCGATTGGGTTGTTTTAACGAATGAGTTGTTTTAACCCAGCGATTGGGTTGTTTTAACGAATGAGTTGTTTTAACCCAGCGATTGGGTTGTTTTAACGAATGAGTTGTTTTAACCCAGCGATTGGGTTGTTTTAACGAATGAGTTGTTTTAACCCAGCGATTGGGTTGTTTTAACGAATGAGTTGTTTTAACCCAGTGATTGGGTTGTTTTAACCCAGCGAATGGGTGGTTTTAACCCAGCGATTGGGTTGTTTTAACGAATGAGTTGTTTTAACCCAGTGATTGGGTTGTTTTAACCCAGCGAATGGGTGGTTTTAACCCAGTGATTGGGTTGTTTTAACGAATGTGTTGTTTTAACCCAGCGATTGGGTTGTTTTAACGAATGAGTTGTTTTAACCCAGCGATTGGGTTGTTTTAACGAATTAGTTGTTTTAACCCAGTGATTGGGTTGTTTTAACGAATGTGTTGTTTTAACCCAGTGATTGGGTTGTTTTAACGAATGAGTTGTTTTAACCCAGTGATTGGGTTGTTTTAACGAATGTGTTGTTTTAACCCAGTGATTGGGTTGTTTTAACGAATGAGTTGTTTTAACCCAGTGATTGGGTTGTTTTAACCCAGCGAATGGGTTGTTTTAACCCAGGGATTGGGTTGTTTTAATGAATTGTTTTAACCTAGTAATTATCCATAACCTATTTTATGTAAATTTACATGGGTATACCACACCACATTATAATTTCAGATTTGCAAGGAATGATCTTATTATCATGAAGCATTATGGGATGTGTAGGGTTACTGAGCAGCTATAGCTGGTTCTGTATGGATTAGTCCGTGTCATACTGGATCCTGAGGACTCAAAGACAGAAAGCGAGAGCTGCTGTCAGATCCAGCTTCAGGCGCAGCAGATAATACAGCTGATCGTGGCAAACGCAGCATCACAGAAAGAGCTGCTATCAGAAGCAATTACGATAGCAGAAGGAAAGATCTGCCCTCATATCGGCGGTGAGCAGATCGTGATGTTCAACACTCTCTCCACAGCAGAGGTCTTAAACACTCAGTGATCTGTGGGAGAACGTCTTAAGAAATGAACACACGCCTCATTACTGAACGAACGGCTGAGGAAAACATGTTATCATCTGGAGGAGGGAGGGGAAATCACAACAAATATTGTATGAGTCGACATTATTAAAGTTCGCTTTAAAAAAACTATATAATATGCCATTAAAAGGTTTGGTAATATTGTGAAATATTATTCCAATGTAAATCAGCTGTTTTCTATGTGAATATATAGTAAAGTGTAATTTATTCCTGTGATCAAAGCTGAATTTTCAGCATCATTACTCCAGTCTTCAGTGTCACATGATCCTTCAGAAATCATTCTGATATGATGATTTGATGCTCAAGAAACATTTATGATTATTATTAATGTTGAAAACAGTCATATTTTTGTGGAAACTGTTATTTTTCAGGATTCTTTAATGAATAGAAAGTTCAAAAGAGCAGCATTTATTGCAAATGGAATCTTTTAGTTTATATTTACTGTCATTTTGGATCAATTTAATGCATCCCTGCTGAACAGAAGTATTGATTTCTTTAATAAAAATAAATAAATAAATAAAAACCTTTTGATCAGCAGTGTACTTGATGAGTTATATGCTTACATGATCACTATAGTGGTTTTGTAAGATGATTTCAAACATCAAGATCCAAACTTAAATGAGGATAATGACAGTGTCTGTCCTCCAAACTAACATTATAATGTCATATATAATTATGTATATAACATTATAATGCCAAGTGACTATATAATAATGGTAGACATGAACTGAAAGGTTGAACCTTGTTCTAATTTTACATTTTAAAAGTTGTATCTTTGTAATAAATCATTACATCAATAAAAACCTGAGAAATATTCACTGGAGTAAAGCAGTTTATTAGGCCAGTCACATTGAAATATTGAATTTCGCCACAAAGATTTAGTTTTATTTTGTGAGGATCAATACTTTTCTCCAATTTCTTTCCAGTTCACTCACATGAAGATTGAGACGGGCAGGATTTCCCAGCGCTGCATCAGTGAAGTGAGATCGGTTTACAAAGAGTTTGTTTTGAAATGCTGAACCACCATCTTCATTTATTCTCTCTCTCTCTCTCTCTCTCTGGTTTCATCTCAGAATGAATCCTTTCTAAGTGAACACGTATTTCATATCATCAGCTCAGCTGTCTGAGAGCAACAGGAACAAAAGGAATTTGTCAAGAAGCCGACAATATTTGTTCTCTCAACATTCAAAATGTCCAGTATAAACATTTCTTTAATCATTTTTCAAACATTATGGGAACTTTTGAATGTTTTCTGAATGTTCTGAAACAAGTAGCAACATTTAAAAATTGAAAATGTAACTGCAGTTTCTCTGATTTGGCTTGCAAAGTTGAGCGTGATTCTATATTTGACGAGTGCTTATATACCCCTCTGAAGGGCATACTAGTCTTTATCACCCTGTGAAATGATCGCATCAGATGTGATAGTGTGCTGCATTTTATCTCAGATCTTTAATAATCCTCTCTTGTTAAAGGTTTTCCCTCCTCACCTCAGAGTAACACTGCTGGAGGAGAGCCGGTGAAGTCACTGACGCAGCTGATCTTTACATGACTTTACACCGCGTGTTGGGAAAGGTTACTGTCATTCCCGTTCCGTACAGCCTGATCTCTGCTGGATCGTGAGTCGTGATGCTCTGATACACGAGTCCCTGACAAATGAGGGTGTGCCAGACGAGAAAGAGGAGAAATCCTTTGAAATTCATGTTGGTTCATAGAGTTTTGTAAGACTTTAACCAATTAAAGACTCTAATTTGTCATGTAAAAAGTAATAGCATATTTTTCTCCCAAAAGAAAGAAACGATTCTGAACTGAAACGAGTCGTCAGTAATTCAGTCTCACTTCCTGCTCGTGGGTTTGTAACTAATTTGCATAATCCCCGCCTCTGGTCTTCATTGGCTGAACAGCGTCTCTTTGCCCCGCCCTCAATCACTGTAGTTGTATCTGAGACTGGAAGAGTTTGGTTCGTGTTGTTCATGTCGAGAAGACGCTGTTTTCTGCTGCCAAAGCAAATCCACTTTGATGAGATTGATACGGTAAAACCCACGCCATCGTTACTGTTCGTATCACTGTGAATCAAGAGCTGAGATTCAGATATGATAATGAGCGTTTGGTTTCTGACCAATCAGAGCAGAGCAGCTCTCAGAAAGGCGGGGTTTAGAGAGACCGAATCCTTGATGGAAGCGTTTCAGACACTGAGAGAAAAGAGCTGATGCTGCAGTGGATATTATGAGGAAATTAAAGTGTTTTTGATCTTGGATGAATGTGAACCTGTTGTAGGAGACGCCAAAACAACATTAACCTTTAAAATAGCATAAGAGGAGCACTTTAATAGAACATAATAGTCTTTATCTTGCTACGACGTTTTCTCTGTCTTTAACATTTGAACTTCTGAACTTCTTAAACGCCAGATTATGCCAATCTGCAGTACAGTACTTTTTCAGGAATTAGAGATTTTGTTTTTTTCTTTATTGGCATTGATGGTTCTATTAAAATCCTTTAACATCCACAAAACCTTTTCATTCCACAAAAGGGTCTTTATGGTGGAAAATGTTCTTTATATTTTTAAAATGTTCTGATCACTAAGAGAAAATGATTCTTTTAAGAATTGTTCACTGAAAGGTTCTTTGGAGAACTAGAAATGGTTCTTCTATGGCTTTTGGAACCTTTATTAGGATGATTATACCATCTTGATATTTTTGACTTCATATTAATTCAGAATTTTTTAAGTAAACAGGTGTTACTGTCACCGTCTTTATGAACTGCGTTGTTTTTGTATTGCTGAATTAATTCATAGACTAAACATCTCTGACTGTCTTGTGTTTGAGACAGAGTGAATCTGTCGCATTATTCCATAATCTCACTCAGTCGGATCGCTGGAGGACGACAAACACACGGACAATCCTGATCTTCAGAAATGCCGATTCATGTTGTTTACAATCAGCCTTATTCTCTGAACATTCATCAAAGATAGATTAATATTTCATGATTATTTGATAACCATTTAATATCTAACATCTTCTGAGAAGAAGAAATTTCCAACTTCAGACAGCATGTGTCCATTTCTGAAAGTAAGGAATGATATTTAAAAACAGATTTGTACATATTCTGAAGGGTGTTCATGGGTGCTTGTTTTCTCATGTCTCGGTCAACACAGACGTCACTCACCCGTGAGCCTAGCCTCTTCTAATCACGCTTTCTTGCCAACACTTCTCAATGGCAAAATGATTGACATGCTGTGAGATATACAGAAGTAAGCTAAAATTAGATGCGGCATAAATGACCTTGTCTACGCAAATAATTTCAATGCAGAATCTTGATTTGATTCTTGATGCACAATGGATTGCTGAAAAAATAATGCATAATTCTCTTTCCAAACTGAGCTGTTGCTTTTTTTACACTTTATTTTTGGCCATATGAAACTGCACAAATCCCACAGAAGCATTTCTGCTGACGAATACACTGAGGCTTGTGTGTGTCCAGACTGGAAAGACTTCAGGTTGTTTGTTTACTAAAGTGAACAGTGAGAGTTTGTGTTGTTGCAGCTTGTGTTCTTCAGATAAAATCTGAAGCCTGAACTGAGTTCCTTCCGAGTCTGTCCATGCAAGCTAACTAAAGCATTATGGGTTTTATTTGTCAGAGAGGACGGATGGCTCGAGGGCGAGAGCACGACACACAGAGAAAGGACAAGCATGATACAGAGCTGATGAGAACTCACAAATCTGATCACAGATCACAGATCTGTCAAACATGAAGATCATTAAAGGCGTGGTTGATTATGATTTGACTTTTATAACTTTAGTTAGTGTGTAATGTTGCTGTTTGATCATAAACAACATCTGCAAAGTTACGACACTCAAAGTTCAATGCAAAGAGAGATATTTTCTTTTACAGAAATTGCTTTTTAAGGACTACAACAAACGGCTGGTAGGGACTACAACGTGACATCACAAATCCTAAAATTTACATAAACCCCGCCCCCAAGAACACACAACAAAGGGGGTGGGGCCATGTTGGGCTGCTTTAGAGAAGAGGAAGAGTTGTTGTAGTAGAGTGTTGTTGTCATGCCGTCATTTTACGCCGGACTGCTTCACAAACGAGGGTCAATTCAACACAAAAGATTAACATGACGGCACATGCTAGTGGATGAGTTGAATCAACTCCACAGCAACTACATAAATTTATCCACTAACCATTCAGAAACGTCTAAAAGTTGTAACTTCTTCCTGAGTCTCTCCATCAGTGTCGACTCCGGTTTGAACAATGTAAGGCTGAACACCGTTACTGACAATCCTCATTTTGGCTGCGTGAGATTCTCCAGCTTTGTTGTTGTTGAGCTGTTAAAGCTCCGCCCTCTTCTGGAAAGGGGGCGGGAGCAGCAGCTCATTTGCATTTAAAGGGACACACACAAAAACGGCGTGTTTTTGCTCACACCCAAATAGGGGCACATGATTATTTGTTGTAAACTTACAATCCCTCTTGCAGCAAAAAATCTCTTCTCTTCTTTGAAGATGAGGGTGGGGCAACCAAAACTTTAAATCAGACATTGAAATGATTTAATTTTATCATGAACTGCACGACAAACGATATGCACAAATATTGTCGGGCAGTGCTGGGCTGTTATTGGGAACACACACAAAAACAAACACGTGACAAATGACAAACAATTTTGCAAAAATATTAACATGACACAACAAGCTGTCAGGCAGTGTTGGGCTGTTTTTGAGCATCGGTTGGCTTCATTTTTCACTGTTTCGCACCGTTGGCTCCAGTCGGATGTCGTCAGGGTTTTTTTTGGGCCGATTCAGCATGTTGAATTGGCGTCGGGCCGTCGTTGAGAGAGAGAGAACTCTGATTGGCTGTTCAGTTTATCGGGGGAGTGCACAAGATGGCGCCGGTGAGCTGCAGTGATGCGAGTGTGCTCATGGTTCCTTCAGCTCATGCCCTTGAGGTCTTATCGACGCTTTCATTTGGTGCAAGAAGAAACTTAAATATGAAACTTGGTTAGATATAATGAATGTTTTTTTATATATAACAAAGAGAAAATGAAAGAAAACATCCTTCTTATATTATTGTGTACCTCAGTGTGGTAATTCAACGAGATTAATGATCTTTCAATCTTTCTGTTGATTCTGCAGTTCAGGCTCAGCGGTGATCCACAGGGATCTCTTTATCCATACAAAACACTCAAGTGTGTAATATACATTTCCCGATTCTGTTCTGACAGATGGGGGACTAAATGGCTCAAAAACTGCCTTTTCTTTCTACACTCGACCCTCATGAAGATCTAATGTTTGCTATTGTCAACCGAAGTATCAGTCCTCATCAGAGATATAAATAAGCATGGGAATATGATATGGACTCAGTGTATGATTTGCTATTATTTAGTAGCCAATGTAATTTAAATGCATATAATTTCCAGTGTTTGTATTTCCCCTGTGCGTTTCTATTAATTACTGCATTTATTGAGTTCAAGTGAGATGAGTAAAGAGCATCTGATGCATAAATCTGTCTTTGTGTTAACTACAGCTAAAAATGTCAATTAATCTCAATCTTTTTACAGCCCTTGTTTTTATCTTAAAAGATAACTGATGCAAAGAAAACTAAAATATGTAGTGATCATACTGATGGAAGGTAAGTGAAAATATGAGCAGAATTGAGAAAATAGTATTTATGGAGATAAACTGTAGCCTATCACAGAGCAAACACGTGAATGTTCATGAAGCATTTTATGCAAACAACTCTAATTGTAGTTGTAACTATATTTCTTACAATCCGTCTAACTTGATTCACGTTTACCAAACGATAGATAAATCTGTGTCTGAGATTGACTGGATGTTTGACATGAATTATTCCTTCCTACTTTTTAAAAGTTGATTAGTCTCTTAATTGAGCTTTTCTAGAATGCATGATTATGTATTTAGTATTATTTGCATTTAACAGTGTTTTTTGAAAGTCAAATGTTTGCGTGTACAGTTATTTTACAATGTTTTCAGTTTAGCCTGTCCCCGCTGATGGTTTCATAACATTTTCTCTGTTGAGGTTGAATGCGTTTGAATGCAGTTTCATCTAAAGTGACTGAATTAAATGTCACACTAATAGAGACATTCCTGCGGCACGACTGGATTGAGTTCACTGCCTACTGAACTACAGTCCCAAACTACTGAATGAAGACGTCAAAACTGCACTGAAGAAATGCATTCTAATCTATAGTAGTGTGTTTTTGCATTTTTTATTGTTTGGAAAAGATGAAGTCAAGCGAGTGACATGAGGCTTTACTGTTTAATTAAAGAAAGTTTTAAAGAAAGTGTGACTAATTTGAATTCAAATTTAGACATTATTGAATGCATGATTTCTATATAGCGCAAAAAATTATTTTCTTTCTGTGTTCAAATATCTAAAAATTCTTAAATCAAGATACATTTACTGGAGAAGCAAAATGACTGAAGATATTAAGTGTTGTTTAATGAAAAATGATCAAAATGAAGTGAGTTTGTGTTTAAAACAAGAACAAATATCTGTCTTTGGAGTCAGAAAAACAATGTTATTTTCACTTTG
This sequence comes from Ctenopharyngodon idella, assembly GCF_019924925.1. NCBI lineage: Eukaryota > Metazoa > Chordata > Actinopteri > Cypriniformes > Xenocyprididae > Ctenopharyngodon > Ctenopharyngodon idella. The sequence goes on along the minus strand of NC_067230.1, from coordinate 16,607,571 downwards.
ACTCCACTGTTCTTGCTCATTTTTATCATTTTTCATTAAACAAGTCTTAATATCTACAGTCATTCTGCTTCTCCAGTAAATGTATCTTGATGTAAGAATGTTTAGATATTTGTGCTGGAAAACAAGACAGAAACACTGAAGAAGGCAATCAATTTTTTGCAGTGTAACATTAATTTTTAAAACAATTGTGCAAATACATTTTGAAGACACAAATGATATATTTCGGAATTTAAAATTGACACTTGACAAAGGGATGTTTCTGTTTTCTGGGATGTTTGAGCACAAGTATGGAAAAGCTCAAGATTCCTGTCAAGATTCTGTGTGGAAAATTTCAAATAGCTGACATTTTCAGAGGATTACAAAATCATGACCAATATGCAATATTATACGTGCTTTACTGCCCAACTACAAGAATATTAGCCTACATTGGTCTGATTCATGTGTCAATACAGTCAGATACTGCTAGTTTCAGACTGATTTCTGTTCAATTGGCCTTAAAGAGGACAAACCCGCCACAGAACTGGTTTCAGTGTATGTCTGATCAAAAAGAAGGAGTGATCAATCCAGCTAAAGGCCAAAGCTTCAGTGGCAGCTCATTCATCACACGTCGCTCTGAGGTCAGTCAGTCCACACTAAAACACATTATAGTGCTGGAAACACTGGCACACACAGTAAACATACTAGCCTGAAAAAATAAAATGGTGGAGAAACAATTTTCACTCAGAAATTGCTAGCAAATTTCACCAATAATTACAAAGAAACAGCAAGTAACATACTGAATTAAGCGTGAGATTTTGCAGCAACTTCCATTTTATATTTTGCACCAATTTCCCAGGAAGTGAATGTTTGTTCACTTGAACACATAGGTTAGAAAAACGATGCTTTATTGCAGATGTTTTATGCCATAATCCAGTTTAAATTTGGATGGAAACAGCTGTTGAGAGTTAACTAACACATCATTTAGTGTAGGCTTGCATTGGCAGGGTACAATCTGATGACACACTACTGTATCCTCAAACATCTGCAGCTTCTGACCTGATATTACAACAATCAACACATGTCGACTGGATAATCTGTTCACAGCAAATTATGACAAGATCCTTCAGTGTAATATTACTATATCCATTAACTTGTTTCATTTACTGTCATCAGTTAAAATCCATTCTACAAACTGTAATTTGTCTATTAATATTTTTTATTAATTTAAAATCTGGGCAATCTTGTATTATTATTCATAATGTTTTTGATGAAATGATGTAAAGACAATTAAAAAGTTTTGGCAAGCCCATCAGAGTTTCCAATAACCGCATCAATTTTTCAGCAGATCTCGAATGAAAATGTTCAGTAAACCCTCATTAGCGTTCAGAAAGTCTTTGTGCTGCCGTCAGTTATTAATCTGCTTCATCAATGAGCATCAACAGCCTCATTAAGCTAAACGAGCACAGGACAAATTATAGAAGACATCTTTGTTTTATTAACAAACGTGTCAGAAGTTTCCCCCGAGGCCTACCCACTTATTACATTTAATATTAATGTGTATAAAAACATTATTACAGTTTAAGATGGTAATATAGTTACAGTTTTTTAATGAAATTAATACATTAATTTCAGTGTAATTATAGGCAGTGGCTTATGTGTAATAAATGAAAACTAATTTGAAATTAATCTTTAATTTGTTATTGAGTGCATTAAATAATATTAACAGATACAAGTTTTGTTTTCAATAGTACATTAGTAAATGTTGACAAATTAACATTAACTAAGATTAATAAATGTTGTAGAAGCACTGTTAGTACATAATGTTAACAAATGAAACCTTATTGTAAAGTGTTACCAGAATAATTACTTCAAAATAAATATTTTCACTGCTTAAAGTACTACAGAATAAATTTAATAACCAATATGTCATGCTTAAAAGCAATATACTTTTTGGCTCTAAGTATGCATTAGCTACAAACCCTGTATATTCTACCTGAAAGCTAAAGAGCTCAATCTTTTGATCTTAAAGTGCGTTGATGTTCAGCAGAGCCGTGCTGGAGACGGAGGAATATGGAGATTGAGTTTGGATATTGTTAAATAAGGTCAGAGGACATGATTAAATTACACTGGGGTTAATAGAGACACAGACTCCACAACCACACCTGCAGAGAAGACTGGATGCCACCAGCCCTTTCACAAACGGATCAGTTTTTGTCTGAAATATCCATTACATGACATTATCTTATTGAACTATAAATGCCACACATCTGTACACCTGCAATTCAGCCATAGGCACGAAGCCTCGGGCAATCACAACAGTGTCGATATTCAGCACGATTGAGAGCGTGATATTTAAGCAAAATGGCACATTATTGCAAACCGCTTCAAACACGGCTCATACCATCAATGCAGAGTTGAAACATATTTATATATTTGAAATTTGCGCAGACAAGTGCCTTAAAGTTCATAATACACATTTTTTGGGTATGCTAGAATACATTTACATGATTTAAAGTTTGAAAATACATTATTTTTCTCATACTCTACTCTCTTTTTACCCTCTGACTGAAACGCTGTGTTGTAGGTCCTGTCTCTTTAAAGCCCCGCCTCTCTGAACAGCCCAGACTGCTCTGATTGGTCAGCTAGCCCAGCCTGTTGTGATTGGTCAGCCGCTTAGAGCGTGTGTCGGAACTGTAATGGACCTTACCGGCAGCTGTAAACAGCATTAAATCTATGGGTTCGATATTGCCATACCAATTTGTACCAAGTCTGATAATGAGAACATCTCCTGAGCTGTTCTTTAAAGGCGGGCCAAAGCAACAGCAGACGGCCATTATGCAAATGTGTAACATGGTGATGTAGCTAAATCACAGAAATGACGACAGGACTACAAACGAGACTTTCAGGCAGGTGCTTTCTGTTAGAGAGATTCACTGACTTTGTGCTTTGTAACTTTGCAGATTGTTTACATGCTTATATATTTACAAACAGCTATATTACACACTATAGGAAAGGTAAAATTTAAAAAAGCATAATAGGTCAAGATACATAACTCTTTCCCCACAATTCATGAGGTTTTCCGTCATTTATGACACACAGCATTCTGTATTTTTACTGTTATATGGTCGGAGAGAGTTAACACATGTATATACATTAGATTAACCAGCATTAACCACCAATAATCGCAATAAGTGTGTTTTGTTACTTTCGTTAAGAAACAAAGTGATATCTTTCAAATTCTGTCCATTTTATCATTAAATTTAAACAATAAATGCCGTTTTGACGCTCTTTAATGTGGAGTGACCGATCACTGTTTAGGCGTCTCAGTTCAAGCGAGTGAACACGATCATCTCTTCCTCTTCATTACTAGTTGCAGAATAAACATGAATGAACATCTGAAGGTATGTTGAAAGATACAGAACAGCTTACTGAAACGTATCATATCTCGTGTAATCGCTCAATCAGTGTTTCAACAACAGAAAGACATCAATAAAACAGCTTGCAAACACTGTCACGTAGCATTACATTTACCTCAGGTGAGTCATTCAGTGTCCACAGCTTTGCTAGAGAAATGAACTCTTTCTCTAAATAAATGCACTATTATTAGCTTATATCTTAATTATATTTACTTTACCTGTCAGTGATATCTTCAACTGTTTAAAAAAAATCTGTCATGAAAACAAGTTATGTCAGGCACTGTGCAAATGATTATATTTCAACAACAAATTGGATTAGAAACAACTAGATGTAGAAGTTAATGCAAAAACTGCCTTATGTGTGATTTACATGTTTACATACATTTTTTTTTTATTTGAGTGTTGATTATTATATCTAAAAAATAAATAGCATCATCATTAGCAGAGATAGATTTGCTTTTACTCTTAAAGGATTAGTTCACTTCAGAATTAAAATTTCCTGATAATTTACTCACCCTCATGTCATTCAAGATGTTCATGTCTTTCTTTCTTCAGTCGAAAAGAAATTAAGGAAAACATTCCAGGATTTTTCTCCATATAGTGGACTTCACTGGGGTTCAACGGGCTGAAGGTCCAAATGTCAGTTTCAGTGCAGCTTCAAAGAGCTCTACACGATCCCAGACGAGGAATAAGAGTCTTATCTAGAGAAACCATCAGACATTTTCTAAAGAAAAAAAAAACAATTATATAGTTTTTAACCACAAATGCTCGTCTTGTGCTGCTCTGTGATGCTCCACGCATTACGTAATCATGTTGGAAAGGTCACGCGTGACATAGGCGGAAGTACCGCGGTAGGGCAAAAAAACTACATCTCATTTATTCCTCCAACTTCAAAATTATCCGACATCGTTTTTACCTTTTTTGTAAAGGCCGTTTGACTTAGTCTTTGCACGTTCACTTTGTAAACACTGAATCGGTACTTCCACCTACGTCACACGTGACCTTTCCAACGTGATTACGTAATGCGTGGAGCATCACAGAGCAGTGCAAGACGAGCATTTGTGGTTAAAATGTATATAAATGTTTATTTTTTTAGAAAATGTCTGATGGTTTCTCTAGATAAGACTCTTATTCCTCGTCTGGGATCATGTAGAGCTCTTTGAAGCTGCACTGAAACTGACATTTGGACCTTCAACCCGTTGAACCCCAGTGAAGTCCACTATATGGAGAAAAATCCTGGAATGTTTTCCTCAAAAACCTTCATTTCTTTTCCACTGAAGAAAGGAAGATATAAACATCTTGGATGACATGAGGGTGAGGAAATTAATTCTGAAGTCAACTAATCCTTTAAGAAAAATGTAATTATAATTGAATTAATTTAAAAACAGTAAGGGGGGAAGCTATTTTATGTTTAGTTTTCTCCCCCCTGCTGTACCGAATCGTGACTTCAATACCGAGGTATGTACTGAATCGTAATGTTTGTGTACTGTTACACTTCTAATATACATAAAAGTAATTGCAAGAAATATCTATCCTGCATGTCGACGTTTTGCTTTCCCAGCTACAACAGCGTCCTCACACCACACGCAGCGCACAGATACAAGCCTCGGGCTCACTGTGCTGATTCACCATGTCCCTTTTCATTACTTCAACACATGACTGCCCTCATACCGCTCTCTCTGGATCTACATAGAGGAGACTCAAGGGCAGAACACAGCTCCTGTATCCCCACATCCCACTGGGATTTCTCCCTCCTTGTAGGCTTGGGGGTGTTTCATAAAACGAATATTTAGCAAACCACAGATTTCTCCCAATTCTTGAGCACTCTGTTTTTTAATGAGTGAAATCTAGTAGCACATGTCATTTCCACAAATCTCCAGCAAGAGAGACACCTTGAAAAGCACGCACTAAAGTGCCGTTCTTTTTCCCAGAGGACTGGACATGGCAGATCACACAGAAGATGGAAGCCGATGGTTATGTAAGCTTCCTGTTTGTGTCATCCTCACTCAGAGTGCTACAGAAGATGCTTTCCAGAATGAACCGTTCTCACTTAATGCTGGGACTTAAACACGGGTAATCATATGAAATGCACAGGGATGAGATATTATTATAAGAGGTGAAAACAAACAGATTCCTGGCAGGATTCCCAGTGGGACTGTCTGTGTCATTATTCAAGATTCGCTGCACATCTCCTGCTCTTACTGCTCGGCATGTGGACTGAATATGCGATGTGCTGCACCCATCCAACAAGCTAAAGTCTTTGAGTGAGTAAAATGCAAACTTAAAGGTAAAATAAGGTATCTGTAGTCCCATTTGGTTCTAATTAGGCTCGCTTACATTACAGTAAAAGCACTGGCTTCCTAAGTCAGTCCTATCAGGCTCCTCCAGAGTAGGAAAAATCAATATTATCCACATAAAACACAGTCAGCTTTGCTTTCTTAGAGAGAACACATGCTGACTCCCCTGGAGGAACGCCACTGAAATATTCATGTTTGTAACTAGGGGAAGTAAGGTGTGATTCCTCTACTCCGGTTTTTTATTATGCAAAGCCTGTGAATAATTATCTCCGCTGGTCTTCTGGAGCGCATGAATTAAAGCGCTAAGCTCATTAATGTAATGTACCCTGAACATTCATCAGGTGCAGTTGGACGGGGTTTTTCCAAGCCAATCAATGGCAGCACTGGTGTGGAGAACAGCAAAACGTGACCGTTCATAATCCTCAATTAGGATTGGCTTGGTGGTCAACTCTGCAAAAGATCCACATTTCGAGAAGTCTCACCTTTCATCATCAGATGAACAAACATTTAGCAGTGAGTGATGCATCTCAATCACAGCATGCAATTTCCAGCTGCTACTTTCACCTAGAAATGATCGATATAAGAGGTTTTGATTGTGATGTAGAGAGGCGCGCTGCGTCGTGACAAACGGTGTAGTAAATCAAGCTTGTTCTCACGCAGCCATCTGCTTAAGAGGCGTATAGGCACCAATCAACTTCTGACTGGAATCAACAAGAGGCCCATTTTGTGAAGAAAACCGACACTGTGAATCTCTAAAACAAGCTAAGACGAGTAAGGTGCCAACTTATTGGCTGTTCATGCACGCAACTGGCCAATCAATGCATCATCTTCCACAATCAACAAGTCTTGTTCAATGCAAGTAAACTCACCACTCGTGTTGGGGTTCGTCGATGACCAGGAGGATCTTGAACTTCCGCGACACCGCTGCCGGACTCTGCTCCACTAGTCCCGCGGAAGCGGCGGTTTGCTTGACCACGTTGGTGATGGAGCTGAAGAATCCCGAGCCGGAGGATTGGGCGGGTTGTGGCCGCCGCTCGGGTGCCGGAGATGCGGTGGGGGATTTGGCCGCAGGAGGAGCTGATGGGGCAGGAGTCGGTCCGGCGGGAGCCTTGGTGCCAGCAGTGGGAGGAGGTGGAGGAGGCGGGTCAGGCCTCTGGAGATCCGACATGTAGCCATTGGGCAGGTTGGCAATGAAGCTGCTGTCAGAGAGGCGACGGCGCAGGAAGTTCATGGCTGTGGCTAGTGGAGGTTTAACTCTCTGGGTTGATGATCGCCTCGTTCCCGACTCTTGTGCCGCTTCTCAAGAGTGCGGTGCTGATATTGCTGTTGAATTTCTCTGTGACAGCTCGAATGCCAGGAAGAGATGCTCACACTCTGCCTGTGTCTCCGCTCCTCCCTCCCTCCCTCGCTCTCTCTCTTCTCACACGCTCCCCCTCCCCCTAGTCCCTCACGATCTCCTACATCATTGCTTACGTGTCTGTACTACGTTGTACCGCAGCTGCTGAACGGAGTTTCCAATGAATATGCATGGAAGGAGGGGAGCTCCTACAGCAATCCCCCCTTCCCTTGAGCCTCTCCCCCTCCAGCTCCCTCCCTCTGCTCCTCGGGATGACCTGCGGACCCTGGTCTGGAGGGAGGCAGAGGGATGGATCTGCAGATGGTGGAGACACGGCTCTGTAGCGTCTTCTAAACATTGATCCTGTGCCATCGTTTAGTCAGCGGTGATCTCCTAAATACAGGAGCTCAATATGACAAACCCATGTTATCCACTGCAGGAAATACAAACAAAATGGAGGCTGAGGATTGATGATCATGATTTACACACCAGGCAGCAGCAGCAGAAATATAACATGAGGTTATGAGGTTTGCTCAAGGGTGATGGTGTCCGTCTGGGTTTGCACAGCACTGCCCTCAATTAAGGACCTCAGCACACACTGAATTATGCTGTCTTTGCACAGCAAAGGTGACACAGAAGCAGCACATATACAGACCGGACGGAGACAACATAAACCCATTTATATAGAGATTACAATTAAACAAAATGTTTTATGAATTGAGAGTTTAAATGTGAAATGATAAAACGTTTAGGCCGTTATTGCTAAGGAGATGTGAATAGGTTTAATTAGTGGTTACTACAACTATTTATAATTAGTGTTAAGTTATATAAACAAATCTCCAACGTTACACTCTAAAAAATGCTGGGTTAAAAACAACACAAGTTGTGTTTAATGAACAAATCCAACAACTGGGTTTTTTTAACCCAGCGGATGGGATTTTTTAACCCAGGGATTGGGTTGTTTTATCCCAGCGATTGGGTTGTTTTAACCCAGCGAATGGGTTTTTTTAACCCAGCGATTCGGTTATTTTAACCCAGGTATAGGGATGTGTTTAACCCACCGATTGGGTTGTTTTAACCCAGGGATTGGATTGTTTTAACCCAGCGAATGGGTTGTTTTAACCCAGCAATTTGGTTGTTTCAACCCAGCAATTGGGTTTTTCTAACCCAGCGATTCGGTTATTTTAACCCAGGTATAGGGATGTGTTTAACCCACCGATTGGGTTGTTTTAACCCAGGGATTGGATTGTTTTAACCCAGCGAATGGGTTGTTTTAACCAAGCGAATGGGTTGTTTTAACCCAGCGATTGGGTTGTTTTAACCCAGCGATTGGGTTGTTTTAACCAAGCGATTGGGTTGTTTTAACCCAGGGATTGGGTTGTTTTAACCCAGCGAATGGGTTGTTTTAACCCAGCAATTGGGTTGTTTTAACCAAGCGAATGGGTTGTTTTAACCAAGCGAATGGGTTGTTTTAACCCAGCGATTGGGTTGTTTTAACCCAGCGATTGGGTTGTTTTAACCAAGCGATTGGGTTGTTTTAACCCAGGGATTGGGTTGTTTTAACCCAGCAATTGGGTTGTTTTAACCAAGCGATTGGGTTGTTTTAACCCAGGGATTGGATTGTTTTAACCCAGCGATTGGGTTGTTTTAACCCAGGGATTGGATTGTTTTAACCCAGCGATTGGGTTGTTTTAACCCAGGGATTGGATTGTTTTAACCCAGCGAATGGGTTGTTTTAACCCAGCAACTGGGTTGTTTCAACCCAGCGATTGGGTTTTTTTAACCCAGCGATTCGGTTATTTTAACCCAGGTATAGGGTTGTTTCAACCCACCGATTGGGTTGTTTTAACCCAGGGATTGGATTGTTTTAACCCAGCGAATGGGTTGTTTTAACCCAGCGAATGGGTTGTTTTAACCCAGCAATTGGGTTGTTTTAACCAAGCGATTGGGTTATTTTTAACCCAGGGATAGGGTTGTTTCAACCCACCGATTGGGTTGTTTTAACCCAGCGAATGGGTTGTTTTAACCCAGCGATTGGGTTGTTTTAACCCAGCTAATGGGTTATTTCAACCCAGCGAATGGGTTGTTTTAACCCAGGGATTGGGTTGTTTTAACCCAGCGGATGGGATGTTTTAACCCAGGGATAGGGTTGTTTTAACCCAGCGGTTGGGTTAAATGTTTGCCCAACCTGCTGGGTAGTTTTATTTAACTCAACTATTGTTTAAAAATTACTGTATTGCTCGCTTAAAATGAACCCAAAATATGTTTGTTAAATGAACATTTATTAATAATAACCACTATTTTGGGTTCATTTTAAGCCAGCCAGTATAGTATAGAAAGGGTTAAATAGATGTTTACTCATCAAACGTCATGAGTTCTCAGGCTAAATTAGATGAAGATTGTCATTTCTATGTGAAGCGCAGCGGGAACGACTTCATGCTGGTGGCAAACAGGAAAAATGATAACAAATATGAACATAATTGCATTGTGTCTTGTGTAATTAGTGAGATGAATCCAAATGAGATGTTGCAGGTTTTCAGCTGTTGGTGCTGGAGAACAGCTCATGTGTGCAAAACTGATAACTGTTACAGAAACAAACGATGACGTGCTCTGTATCAAAGAAGCGTCCGAGTTATGATGATTTATGAGGCAGGAGAATGAAGTCACGACGTGCTGACGGTTTACTCTGCAGCAGCTGGAGGTGTGAATCTGACGCAGAGCACGTGTCGTGAGCCGCAGCCGTAGCCGTACCGACATGCTAAGCTCATATTGACCTCGATTTTTCACGATAGGGAAAAAATAGCACAACATCATGTGGTGCTCAACCATATTCAGATGCAGAGACTTCTGATTAGCTCGTTGTGATGCAGATAATATCATATATTTATAAGGCTTTGATATGAACTCTTGGGGTTCTATTATACTATTTTTCATGTCCATCTTTCTTTAGTGTGTCATGTTTACCATGACAAAGTCCCTCCAGCAGGAGTTATTCTCTATATCAGCGTCACTGTTTCTGAACTCCCTGAAACAAATGAAATGAACGAACACGTCACAATATTCCTCATTTAAATAATTCCCACCCAAAGCATACGCAAAATAGAGGGGTGGGGCCTGGTTAAGACAGTGTTGCCAAGTCCCTGGTTTTCCCACGGAATTGAGCTACTTTGACACTGTTTCCGTGGGTTGTTTTTCATGTCCACGGGTTGAAGCGACCACAAATAACATGATATTTAGCCCCTGGAATGCACATTTTACCAGGGGAACCCCACCAAAAATATCATAAAATGTAATAAATGTATATATTTTTTATTCTGGCATGATTTTATAACATCATATATCAACATAGTGGAAAATGGTATTAAAATTATGTGTAGAAGTCGTTGCTTTGTTATGAGAAAGAATGTCTGGAAAAATGAATTTCATTGATGTCATTCGGAGTAACCAATATAAAGGGACCATTTTGGATCAAGTCATGTGGTCAATATCATGTGACAGGATGTGACATCATTCAGACACCTGCAAAGGACCACATGGTCATGAAACAAAGTAACTCACTCTCTCTTAACTATCTGAAAAATTCATGTTTTCACTTGATCATACGCATGTCCCGAAACATCAGGTCATTCGGTACAACCGCTACAAAACATGGAAAATGTTGTAATATTTTAAAAACTTGTACTAAATATAAAATATTTGATTGTCCTTTTGCTAGCTAGCTAGATATCAGCCTGTTAGCATTGTTTGAAAATATCGTCATTTGGTGTAACCAAAAGTGTGATTCGGTAAAACCGAAATTTTGGTTACTTTTTTTGGTGACAAATTTTGTCCATCTTGTAAAAAATGACGAAAGCAGTGTTAACTGATTATAAAAACAACATAATCTCATTGTTAACACTTAATAAAAGTTCAAAATTAATTATATCTTCATTATGTTTTTTTTTTTACACTTTTAAAAACCTCATTCATCAGTGACGCATTAGCAATAAATCAGATGTGCGATTTATAGTTTTCAAGATTTTATTTTATTACATTTATCTGCTCTATTAATTTATGCCTCAGTGTTGTACTTGTCAACTTTTGTTTTTTTGTTATGCATATCCAACATTTTTTGTGTGTGGTATTACAAACCTGGAATATTTGGTGGAAAAAAATCAAGGCCTGCTGTACAGTACATAAAAATGTGTGATTTATTTTTATTCCATAGCCCTCAATTCAATTTAAAATGTCAAATTGCAAAGTAGATGTTTGCATTTCTCCCTAAAGCCTCTTGCACATTACATTACATTCTGATAGTATTCTATTTATTTCCTTACTTTTATTTGTATTTAATACAATCTTTCATACAAAACTAATATCTTTAGTGACATTTTAGCTCTTGTTTTGCCAACTGAATATGTGAAATTATTAGTTTAAACAAGCAAAGACATTCTGTTTGAAATATGAGGTGAAAATGCAGCTTTAAAAGGAGATTATATTAGACGGCATGAACACGTCAGCTATATTAAATTAGCACTAGGTTGTAAACATATGGGTGTGTTAAATATGTGTTGTATTGTACTATTGCTTACAGCCTGTCATGTTCTCAGCTAAAGTGTGTATATATTTGCCTTCTGGCTGACAACGTGCCATCTTATGATCTGTTTCCCTCTAACGATAAGTGCTGCGTTAATTATTAAGCTTAATGTCATATTTCTGAGGTCATCTGCACACGCTCTGTAAGTACATTGTGTTTATTCTAAATGACATCAGGGAAGAGATGTGTCCTTTTCAACCGCAGGCAAAGCGAGATGTTCCAGTCACACAGGCTGCTTTAAACAGAGAAAACGCTGGAAAAAGCAGTGAATGCATCTCCATGGCAACTGGCAGTAAAGTGTGAGATTGTGTTGGGTATTGTGGTGCTTGAGAAAAGAGCTCAGGTCCAGAAGCCTCTCTGAACACATACAATTATCAGTCCCTGAGCTCCATTATCACGGCCTGCAACCAACAATTCCCCTCAAATTAGAGTTCATTGTCTCCTCGCTGCGAGGCAGATGACACTACACCAACACTGAACACTGTAGTGGGATTTAATGTGTTTGTGGCACACTGAGGTTATCGTCAGTTCTGAGGACGGTTTGATGATGATGAGATTATCTCTCAATCCATTCACTTGGCATTATAAAGTGCAGTATGTGAACACGACACAAGAGCACGATTCTCTTTGAGCACCAGTGAAAATGGTTTTGAACTTTGTTTATTAAATTAAAACTATTTTCTCATCACAGAACCACTATATTTTTGCAGCCCTCAAACGTCTTTCTGCTTGAATCCGCATAATAATTTCAACAGAGCTCCTGCATCATCATCATCATCATCATCATCACGTGAATGAATCCAGGTGTTGTCTGCTGTGTGCTGTCATCAAACACGTCATCGCTCGAGTAGATTTACCAAGCAAATGCTCATAAATAAATAAATAATCAAACGCTCAATCCTTTAGTGCTCTCTAGTGGCTGATAATGAAAACAGCAATTTCTTTCTGGTAGGATATTGCTGCACAACATGATTTTCTTCACTTCACTTATATATAAACATGGCATTTTATGGAACTCCAAAATACTCCAAAATGCTGCTTGTTTGTTTATTGATTGATTGAGTTCACACCAAGGACAATAACTATAATGATAAATATATAGTTCTATATATAATAAGAATAGCAGATTCCAAACCACAACTATAACGATAAATATAGCTGCAAGCAGCGATGACGGGTCCAAGCCCCGCCGCCACCGCCACCCCGGTGGCTTAAAGGGATAGTTCACCCAAAAATGAAAATTCTGTCATCATTTATTCACCCTCAAGTTGTTCCAAACCTGTATAAATGTCTTTGTTGAACACAAAGGAAGATATTTTGAAGAATGTGGGAAACTGAACAGTTCTGGGGAACCATTGACTTCCATAGTATTTTTTTTCCTACTATGGAAGTCAATGGTGCCCCAAAGTGGCCTGGTTAGAAACTTTCTTCAAAATATCTTCCTTTGTGTTCAGCAGAACAGGGAAATTTACACAGGTTTGGAACAACTTGAGGGTGAGTAAATGATGACAGAATTTTTATTTTTGGGTGAACTATCCCTTTAAGGAAACCTGTGCATGGCGGGCAACATACAATCTTAATTTAATTTAAATCAAATAATGATTTCACAAGATATGAGAAACTTCCTGTTTCCCTTTTTTTGTTCTTAATTTAATCCCTTGTCATGGCAACACTGTTCGAGATATCCTATAATTGTTCACAATTTAGCATCTTCAGTGTCTTTGTTTCATGTTGATCAAGTTTGGTGGCGATTGCATGAATCTCCTACGAGGAGTACTTAAAAACTCAGAGCCTGATTATTCAAAAAATACATATTCAAACCAAAATATCCTGTTGGTCGGAGCTAACGACTGTAAATTAGAAAGTTGTCCAGCTTGATGAGAACAATATATGTACTGAGTTTGGTGACTGTAGGTAAGACCAAACCCCCAAACTTTTGTCAAAAGGTGGCGCTATAGAGCCCCTCCTCCCCATCCATTTCTAAGGCTTTGCTCATGTCTGCTGGACGACAACTTTGACATGTGTGTCGAGTTTCATGCAATTTGAAGCATGCTAAGAGCCTCAAAAACACCCAAGAATATTATAAAAGTTTGACGTGTTGCCATGGCAACAGTATTTAAGATAACAAGAATCCTTTCACAGGTCTACATCTGCCATGTCTTGACATTATTCTGTTTGAAGCAAACTGGGTAATAAGAGGGCGATTTCAAAGCATTTTGAAAGTGAAACTCTTCCTGTTGCCAGTTGAAGTGTTTACATCCGAACGCAGACTCAGTATTGCAATTCGCAACCTCACCGCTAGATGCCACTAAAATTTACACACTGCACCTTTAACCCTAGTAGTGAATTTTTTTTGAGCAGTAGGTTAATCGTTTTCATCCACACAAAGCCGAAGCACAACCAAAACGTTCTTCTGCTAAATGTATGCAGTTTTTATATTGTGTAACTTTAAAGAGTTTGAGCATTTACAGCGGCAAAACTGCAGAAAACAACAGAATAATACCGTGTGCTGGTGTGGACGCTAATATAGTTATCATTTTGGTTATCTTTATAGTTATCATTCTTGGTGTAAATGGGCCTTAAGTTTGGTAAAGTAAAAAGATGTTGATTTCAGATCAACTTTTTACATAAAAAAAGGTTTTCTTATGGCAATTATTTTCCACGATAGAACATTCCCAGTGGAAGTAAATGCAATTATATACATAAGGAACACAATTATTACTTATGAAGAATTTCACACAGCTTTAGCAGAGTTACAAGTGCATAAATATATAAATTCATAAAATAAACATGAAAGAAAAAAAGTCATTAGATCTTGTTAATTTTCTTGCACCAGACCGCACGGTGGCGCCAGCGAACTATCAACTGCACAACCGACGCTCTTTAGAGCTCGACGATGAAATTGCCATTCAAAAATAGCTGCAGCTAACATCTTTAAAATATTCAGTAGACGAAAAGCATATAGTTATCAATATAATTATTAATCACATTCGTTATTGGCATCACGCATGTGAGTTTGAGCGGCGAACACGATGAGATCTGAACTGAATGAGATGTAAACACACTGACATGATCCGATCAGACGTGAGTTTTGTGTTCATTCTCCGCGATGACGCTTCCAGCTCTACAGAACAGCAGTGTTTTCTACAGGAAGATCCTCAGTAAGTTTCCTCAGGACCTCAGTCTGGCGTTTGCTTATGGATCTGCTGTGTTCAGACAGACTGGAAGCTCTCAAGGTCAGATGACGGTAAGAAACATGTCACAAAGCATTTTCTATGTATTGTTATTACCTGAAGAGGCTGTCACTTATCATTAAGTGGTTGTAATTCTGCCTAATACAGTGAATCTTCAGTTAATGGTCTACAGTGATATGGTTATTAATATGGGCAGAACAAACAAACTTTCATTTAATACACTGAATATTCTCAAGAAGTGCTTTTGTTTTGTGTGTTTCAGAGGAACATGCTGGACTTTGTGTTTGCTGTGGATGATCCGGTCACATGGCACACCATGAACCTCATAGAGAACAGGAAGCACTACTCTTTCCTCAGATACCTGGGGCCGAAACACATCAGCAACATACAGAGCGAGTACGGAGCTGGAGTTTACTTCAACACGCTGATTCCTGCTGATGACAGGGTAGGAATGTGAATCTTGTGCTTGTATGCTGTGTATACACTACTGTTCAATAGATTGAGATTTGCCATATAGTGGACTTCACTGGGGTTCAACGGGTTGAAGGTCTAAATGTCAGTTTCAGTGCAGCTTCAAAGAGCTCTACATGATCCCAGACGAGGAATAAGAGTCTTATCTAGAGAAACCATCGGCCATTTATTAAAAAAATAAACATTTATATACGTTTTAATCAGAAATGCTCGTCTTGCACTGCTCTGTGATGCTCCACGCATTGTGTAATCATGTTGGAAAGGTCACACGTGACGTAGGCGGAAGTACCGATCCAGTGTTTACAAAGCGAACATGCAAAGACTAAGTCAAACGGCCTTTACAAAAAAAGGGCAATGATGTCGGACGATTTTGAAGTTGGAGGAGAAATTGTGGTACTTCCGCCTACGTCACGCTTTCCACATGACCTTTCCAACGTGATTATGTAATGCGTGGAGCATCACAGAGCAGTGCAAGACGAGCATTTGTGGTTAAAAAGTATATAATTTTTTTTTTTTTTTTTAGAAAATGTCTGATGGTTTCTCTAGATAAGACTCTTATTCCTCGTCTGGGATCATGTAGAGCTCTTTGAAGCTGCACTGAAACTGACATTTGGACCTTCAACCCGTTGAACCCCAGTGAAGTCCACTATATGGAGAAAAATCCTGGAATGTTTTCCTTAATTTCTTTTCGACTGAAGAAAGAAAGACATGAACATCTTGGATGACATGGGGCTGAGTAAATTATCAGGACATTTTTAATTCTGAACTGAACTAATCATTAAAATTGACAGTAAAGACATTTATAATGTTACAAAAGATTCTATTTCAAATAAATGCTGTTCTTTTGAACTTTCTATTCCTGAAAAACTCCTGAAACCTGTTTTCAACACTGATAATAATCATAAATGTTTCTTGAGCAGCAAATCATCATATCAGAATGATTTCTGAAGGATCATGTGACACTGAAGACTGGAGTAATGATGCTGAAAATTCAGCTTTGATCACAGGAATAAATTACACTTTACTATATATTCACATAGAAAACAGGTGCAATAATATTTCACTGTTTTACTGTATTTTTGCTCAGATATATGCAGTCTTGGTGAGCAGAAGAGTGTATAGTTTATAAAATGAAAAGCAGTTCGTTTGATGTGTGAAATCTCTTGTGTTTGCAGTTGATGAAGTACGGTGTGATCAGCACTGATGCTCTGATCGATGACTTACTTCACTGGAAAACGCTGTATGTCGCAGGCCGCTTACACAAACCTGTGAGTACTTCCTCTTCGGGCGTTACGCTTCACGCAGAAGCGCTGCTGTGATTTCGATGAATTTTTCAATGTCTTTCAAAAGGCATTTAGAGAAAATGCACTGGACGTTTGTTGAGCACATGCAGTTGTGAAATGGTTAATTTTGGGCACTTGCACATCATGTTGTTTCAGTTCATCCTCACTGTCACCTGTAATGTTCAAGAGTAAGTCAGTACATGTTAGTCGTGTTTTTCCTCCTAGGTTCGAATTCTGCTCCAGAATGAGAATGGAAAACTGCGGGACGCTCTTGTGGGGAACCTGAAAAGTGCCGTGATTGCTTCTTTTCTCATGCTGCCAGAAAGTTGTTCAGAAGAAGACCTTTTCCTCCAGATAGCAGGACTGTCCTACTCTGGTGAGTCTTTCTTAGATGCATTTTACATTTTAGTCTAATCTGTATTTGGCCGTTCAGTCAGAAAACTCCACTTCAGCAGCTTCACACACACCAAACTCTTCAGTTTTATTCCTGTCTATATTCTGAAGTAGAGCTGCGCGATTAATCATAATTGATTTTCGATTTCGATTTTGGCTTCCAATGAAAACTTGGAAGTATGGAGATGTCTATTAGTTTGTTTACTCTATTCATCTTTTTAATGCTGAACAAGTGAATGTGTTGTTTGTCTTCTGTCTGACTGAAGGGGATTTCAGGATGGTGATTGGTGAGGATAAAGCCAAAGTCTCCAACATCGTAAAAGACAACATGCAGCATTTCCGCAAGTTATACAACAATATTCTTCAAGAGTGCCCGCAGGTGGTGTACAAGCCTCAACAGGGCCGGCTGGAGGTGAGAGACGTGGCTTCACGTGTGTCATGGATCGCATTCAAGTTCTGTTCGTTCTGTGTTCCAGGAGAATCCCTGTGGATTGACTGAGTTCAGCTGCTGTCTGATATTAGGCAGGTTTCTGATGGACGCTAAGGGCTTGGGACTTTACTCTCTCGTACAGAAGACGAGATGAATAAAGACTCGCCCCCCTGTACTCTGAAATAGGGCACTATTTGAAAGGACAGACATTTGTAGTGGTGTCCGAATCCATAGTGGACGTCATCGAGTGCACTCATTCAATCCCACATAGTAACTACAATGACAGTCCATCAACAAACGCTTTACTCAGCTGAAACCTTACATCACCTCTGAGATGAGACGAGGTGCCACTGAATCCCATCTGCTGTGTTTGTGATTTTTCTCATCATAGCACTTCTCCAATAGATTTATTCAGGATGTTCCTGTTTCTGTTCACTAGGTGGACAAAAGCCCCGAGGGTCAGTTCACGCAGCTCATGGCTCTTCCACGCACTCTTCAGCAGCAGATCACGCGTCTGGTGGACCGTCCGGGGAAGAACAGGGATGTGGAGGAGATCCTCCTGCAGGTGGCGCAGGACCCAGACTGCGGCTCCGTCGTACAGCAAGGTAAAACAACCAGCAGCAGTTCAGGACAGATGTGAAACGTCAGTGTGTCCGGCAATGATTCAGCCACTGCACATATTGTAAAGGCCCGATGTATTTTAAGCGGAATTAAAGAACAAACTGGCATAATTTAAAAGAAAATCAGGCCAAAATAAAGTTCGTTTCGGGAGTTTGAAACAGCTTGCCAAGGTGAAATTTCCGGGAAATGTTTGCACCGGCTGGTAAACACCTCTGAACTCCCATTGGTCCATGGTGATGATATAATAGGTGGGTGTTGCTCGGAGGCTCCGCCTTCTTTGAGGTGTAAATCTTCTCTGGTTAATTTCTTCTGTTGAGTCCATCGAGGTCAGACGTGAGTGAAAACATTGGCAGCCCACTTTATAGTAAAAACTGAAGCTGTAATTCTAATTTAAAGAGACACTGACACTGTTTTTGCACGATTTACTATTTTGTTCCCCTGATTTGCTAAATCGTGCTCGCGATTTACTGTTTCATTCCTTTGATTTGCTAAATCGTGTGCGCGATTGACTATTTCGCTCACATGATTTACTATTTCGTTCCCTCGATTTGCTAAATCGTGCGCACAATTTACTATTTCGTTCCCTTGATTTGCTAAATTGTGCGCGTGATTGACTATTGCGTTCACGTGATTTACTATTTCTTTCCCTCGATTTGCTCAATCGTGCACATGACTTACTATTTTGTTCCCTCGATATGCTAAATCATGTGCACAATTTACTATTTTGTTCCCTCGATTTGCTAAATCGTGCGCATGATTTACTATTTCGTTCCCTCGATTTGCTAAATCGTACGCGCGATTTACTATTTCACACACGCAATTTACTATTTAGTTCCCCTGATTTGCTAAATCGTGCACACGATTTACTATTTCTTTCCCTCGATTTGCTAAATCGTGCACATGACTTACTATTTTGTTCCCTCGATATGCTAAATCATGTGCACAATTTACTATTTTGTTCCCTCGATTTGCTAAATCGTACGCGCGATTTACTATTTTGCACACGCAATTTACTATTTTGTTCCCTTGGTTTGCTAAATCTTGCGCACAATTCGTATTTTGTTACGTTGATTTGCTAAATCGTGTGCGCTATTTACTATTTCGTTCCCCTGATTTGCTAAATCGTGCGCACGATTTAGCCTACTATTTTTTTTTTTCCTGCATGTCATGTGCGGGGCTCCGTATATTTACGTTCATCTAAACGTCGCTCTCAGCAGTGTGGATGGCCTCGGGATGTTCGCTAAAAGTATATCACTGCAAAATTCGTTTTTACCCTTGAGCGAAGAATGAAAAAGAACTTCGCCGTGAGTTCATCGGGGCCTTAACACTGACACGGTCTAATAAACACATGAAGAGCCACACTTCACACTCTCGTTTGAGTAGCATGAAATAAACAATTTTACACAAGATGAATGGAAGTGCAAATAAGCAGTGGTTTTCAAAGAGATGTGCTTTCTGGACTCGCCAAACTGGCCGGCTGGGTTTTTTTGTGGTGTTATGTTTCTCCAGCGGCCTCACCCTCATGTCTCATTGTCATAATAACCGTCAAACACCTGCGTGTGTTTATGCCCTATACTTCACCTGTAGGCAACATAATAAAAAAAAAAAAAGATATTTCGCTCTGTCTCTATATAGAATGAACTGCATCATTTAATAAGGAATCACTACAGAACTGAAACATGACAATATGTCACAACATAGAGCAGAAGTTGTTTCACCTTAAATATATTTGACTATATTTAATTTATCTTAAATATAAAGTATTTATGTAACCCTTATATTGAATATACTTACTAATAACTTTTAAAATGACAGCAGTTCAGCATGCTGTTGGCAGAGGACTTGTTACACTTGTTGTAATTGCCAAATTATGATTTATTATCATACGTAATCACACTGTTTTCACAGGAATTTCTTCGATAGTGAAAACCTCCAGCCTAACACAGAGCGCCAAAGGAATCGCCACCGCTGGTAAGAGATTTTAAAAACGTTAAAAACTTCACGTAATTGTGTTTTGTTCCACAAACATTCATATGTCAACTCTGTACCAAGATTTTTAGGTCATTTCAACACTAGGTAAACAAAATGATGTTCTGAATATGATTATTTTTTCAATACTGTCCACTTTTCGTCGTTAAAAAGAGCTTAGTACTTTTAGTTTTTGTTCTGAAGTTTAATGTTCTTTCATCCCAGCACTCAAGAATCAGTTTTGGTGTTTTCTGAAATGTGATTTGCATAAATGTTTTTATATTTTGATTCCATGTTTATCAGCAAGTGAAACGTGTTTTACAGGTCCCGTCAAAACGGTGTCGTACAGCGTAAAAAAGCTGCAGAAAATGTGGAGAGGCTGGCGTAGAAAACCATCGTGACTGACAATTATTTCTAAACGCATTTCACAATGACTGTGTCAAACATTTCCACCTTGCTTTCCATAGTTGATATTTATTTACAGTCCAAGTATGAAAGTGTCTTGTATGTTTAACTGAAGCAGTGTATACTCATCAATGCACAGTATTCCTGAGAAAATGTCAATAAACGTTTCTAAATAAAGTGTGTTTGTTTATTTGCTGACCTCCCCTTCACGTTGTACCTGTTGTAAGGGTATATGACGTCACTCCCTCATTAGCATAATGTATGCTGATCTCATTCCGTTGACCCCGACCAATGAGAATTCTTCACTCTCATCACCTGCTAGGAAGAGAATTCCATCATTCCAAGCATTCTTCCCCACTGCTCGCACACTGCCGCTTCCCAAACTCAGTCCTGGATTACCAAATCAAACTCTGGATCTTTTCCACTGGATTTATCGCCGTTTTTTGAGCTTTTTGCTCAGGATCTCTCATCGACTTTGTGATTGAGGAGATTTCAAAGTGGCGCTTCAAAGTGGTATGTAGTTTACACGACTTTGTTCTTTAACATATACAACACTGCACATGTAAGATAGTGATTATATTATGGAGTTTATGATCATTGCTGTAGCAGGAATTATAATCAAAGCAGCAGTTGTAAGAAATGAGCTCCGTCGAAGACAACGCGCGTTACACTCCGCTTTCTATGGAATTAAAGAGAGTTAACGCAGTTTCCACATGAATAATTAACGGGAAACTATTGATAGTAAAACTTCCTCATGTTTAACATGAGGCGACGCAACTGCACTCAACCTTTATTAACGAAACGCGCGCGCGGTTGATTACAAAAATAGCGTCGCGTTCTAGTTCTGTTGCGTCGACGCGCGTCCACAACGCGCACGAATTCATTTAAACCGCATTCCAGAAGTTTGAATTCCAGTTGTGAAGTTGGAAGTCGCTCAGCTGTGTTTGGAGCTCTGGAATGCGCTCTGTGGAATGTTAAGTGTGGGAAGAGCTGCTCCACATGTTTGCACTGTTTATTCTGGGAATCCATGAGAAAACATGTGGATTGTGGCAAAGAGATTCCCAATACTAGCATATACTTCTGACTGCGACATCATGAAAACAACGTTACACGTTATCTGAGATTAACAATCTGGTTTTCCATGCTCAGGGTCTGGACCAGGATGGAAACGCCTTTGGATGTTTTGTCGAGAGCAGCATCTTTAGTGCATCAAGACGATGAGAAACGTGAGTTTTTGTTCAGATGACCGATATGCATCACCAGTTGTTTTATTTTGGTCTTCTAACAACTGTATTTCATTGATGAAATATCTGAAATGTGTGTGTCTGTGCTCCTTTTCCCAGTGTGAAAGTGTCCATGAAAATTTCCATAAGGGAGGCTGATGGCTTTAAAGGGTTAATTCACCCAAAAATTAAATTTCTGTCATTAATTACTCACCCTCATAAGACCTTCGTTCATCTTCAGAACACAAATTAAGATATTTTTGATGAAATCTGAGAGATTTATGTCTCGTCCATAGACAGCAATATAATCAACACTTTCAAGGTCCAGAAAGGTACTAAAGACATCGTTAAAACAGTCATGTGACTGCAGTGGATCAACCTTAATGTTATGAAGAGATGAGAATACTTTTTGTGCGCAAAAACAAAACAAAAATAATGACTTTATTCAACAATCTCTTCTCTTCTGTGTCATTCTCATACGTTGTTTACGTCCAGAGCTTCCAGGTTCATCGTCAGAACGGCGACTCATTATTGGCCGGCTCCCGCATCATGTGTCGTGCTGATCACGTGATCAGCTTTGGCCAATACTGAGCCGGCATTCGGACATAAACACGGAAGCCTTCACTGTGTTACTGCGTCACCTGTGTAAGGATAATGACAATTGTTGAATAAAGTGGTTATTTTTGTTTTGTTTTTGCGCACAAAAAGTATTCTCGTCTCTTCATAACATTAAGGTTGAACCACTGCAGTCACATGACTGTTTTAACGATGTCTTTAGTACCTTTCTGGACCTTGAAAGTGTTGATTATATTGCTGTCTATGGACGAGTCACAAACCTCTCGGATTTCATCAAAAATATCTTAATTTGTGTTCTGAAGATGAACGAAAGTCTTACGGGTGTGGAACAACATGAGGGAGAGTAATTAATGAGGGAATTTAAATTTTTGGGTGAACTAACCCTTTAATCTGTGTCTGTGTTGAGTCCTTGAATGCCTTCACCTGTCTCTCTGAAATGCCTTTCACTGCTGTTGGTTTTCAGCTCAATGCTCAGATGTGTGATGAAAGAGTAAGACTTTGAGAAGAACCGTGCTGCTTTCTCTGGCCAGGCCGTGTGCGGTCATGTCCTGAACACGCTGCTGTGTTTTCCATCAGAAATTCCTTCCTAGATTAAGCACCATCAAATCCTACTCAGAAGGTGTTTAGTGCTACTGGAATTCATTGTGCAACATCTACATGTTACAGCGGTCTGTTTGGTGTTGCTCTGTTGGGCCTGCATTGACGTGGCAGGACTTGGTTAGAAACGTCCACCTAAACATAACTAAACTGAACAGCCATTGGGTCATTGGTTGAGTCAGAGTTACTGTGTTCATCTGCTCAAACTAATGGAGCAAAAACCTCACAGTGAAACTGAACTACGAATGGCTTACTTCTAATTGTCTATAAGCTGGGATTAGGGTTGTCAAAACTACTGACTTCAGTACCAAGTCGGTACTGAAATTTTAAAATTGTGACGATACCAATGTTTCCCTCTAGCATTTTGAGCGCTGTTGAGCGGATTCTTAAACACCTGATTGGCCATTGTGTTCACGTGCTCAACAGATATGTCTGTGATTGGCTACAATGATCAGCGCTTCAAAAACATGTCGTAAATAGACATCTTTTGCTGTGTTTCCATCACTCTGTGTTTATGTGCGTTTTGAAGTATTGCATCAGAAATGAGTAAAAAAAAAAAAAGTTTTTACGCTTGCTTGAGGTGGTTTTTGACTTGTGCGAAAGAGTTAATGGAGATGGAAACGCATTTGCTGAATAAATTCTGCCGTAGTGAACATTAAACCCATGTGACAAATTGGACTAATGGTGTTTTATTTACTGTTAGTTACTAGATTACCACTGTCGAACAACTTGATGGAAACGCACCTAATTTGCATTTGTTTGTTTTTTTTTGCAAACTTTGAAAAGATTTGCTTCACGTTTGGATGGAAACCCAGCTTTTGAAATTCAGTGAAGAGCATCAAAGATGTCTATTTACAACATGTTTTTGAAGCGTTGATCATTGTAGCCAATCACAGACATATCGGCCAATCAGAGGTGTTTAAGAATCCGCTCAAAATGCTAGAGGGAAATGCTGGTATCGTCACATTTTTAATATTTCATTTTTGACAACCCCAACTGGGGTAGTAGAAAGTATTTTGAAGTCGTCATTAAAGGGAAGTTTCGCTAGTCTTTTCTTCTCTATTGTGTCGTATATCCGAGTGAAACGCTTCTCAAACAAGAACAAATGTAGGGCGGGGCTTGATTTTGTCTGTGGGGAATTGATTGGATGGTTGTGGTTTGCTATTGGTGGATCTCATGTGAGTGACAGGTTCCCCCGCCCCCGTCATCAGAGAAGAGAAGAGATGCTGCAAGAGGGAGGAGAAGATATTCTGATTCACTTGAGTTTGCTTGAACTATCCTCTAAAGCCTTCTGAACATGTTGTGACTCTGAATTAAAACGGAACGGGAAGGGAAAGTGGGTCATGATGTCAAAGCAAAGTTCTCGCATGGGTTGCTCCAAAGACAGTGGACTTGCATCTGGAGAAGCTTGGGATCACCGTTGTTCCTCTTCCTCCCCCCTGCTGTTTTTGTTTTGTGCAGGGCTGATGTCATGTCGTTGCCTTTGTCCCCTCACAATGCGTCTGACCTGTTTTCACATGGTGCTGGTGCTGTTAGCTCCTCCTAGAATTTATTGCAAGCCTTTGGAATTGTTCTCACTTGCAGGAACACTTCAAGACAGAGCTGTTGACTCACGCAGGCGCACATTTGGCCCTGACGCATGGCCTTGCAAGCTACGACTTACTTCAGTATAGAGATGGGATTGCACAATTACATGGAAGGTGTGGCTCTCTTTGTGAGCCTGGGTCAGGTGACGGCTTGCATTCAGCTGCGTGCTTGAGGCAAAACAGCCCAATTACACTGTGTTCAGAACAGCACTAGACAAACACATCATGGTTTTATCAGCAATTAAACTCTTCTAAAGTAATGCGGTTACTCAAGGCAGAGAACTCATCCAGACCAACTGTGAGATCTTCTAGAAAGACTCCATTTGAACAGAGCCAAATATCCAAAATCCCCATTCAGAATTGATTTTTTTTTTAAAATTTTACTAGTAAGTAAATTAATAACTTTTGTCAATAAAAAAATAGTTTTATCTATCATGTCAGCATATATTTTTCTTCTCAATGCAAGCAGTGAGGCTTTTCTGTTGTAGGTTTTTCTTTTTGCGTCTAATTGTCTAATATCTTAGAATCATGACCGCACACATCTCTTGAACATGCTGCAGAAGTATAGTACACGTCTCAAGTTTAGTTTCGTTGAATGCTGCTTGCCAACAGGAGGTGGGTCAGACGATACCAGACGTCTGTGGCTCTCACATGTTTGTGTTGGCTGTGCCGTCGTTCATACTTGCACCTGCAGTCCAAACAGGATCTAAACAGGAAGTTGACCTTTGAGTCCCTGGGCCATTTTTTTCTTTCCTCTTAATGAAAGATTGATATTTCTTTGTTATTGTTCTGTGGAATGCCCAAACATTCGGACGCTTCCCCGCACTGAGGAGTCGAGTCAATAATTACTCTGCAGTCCTTTTGTTGAGGATCTTGGTTCTGTGTTGCTGGCCTTCATTTAGAGCGTGTTCTGTCAGAGTAAGGATATCTGTTGATATCACATGGATGGTTCAAATTCTGTTTTGTTTTCAGCTTCTAATGAATGAAAGGCAATGATTTTGCCCTAGCAACCACCTACAACACCCTAGTAGATGCATAGCAACACCCTGGGAACCACCCACAGCACCCTAGCAACTGCATAGCAATGCCGTGCCAACCACTCACAACGTCGTAGCAACTGCACCAAACAAACAAACAAACAAAAAAAACACTAGTACCACACTAAAGCCCACTCAGAGTACCTTAGTAACTGTGTATCAGCGATCTAACCCAGGCCCCCCTAGCAACTGCATTAAAAAAAATCTAGTAACTGCATAGCAACACCTCCAACAACAACCTAGCAACCTTTTAGTAACACACTACTCAAAACACCTTAGCAAATGCTTATCAACACCCTGGGAACCACCCACAACACCCTAGCAACTGCATAGCAACACCCTGGGAACCACCCCCAACACCCTAGCAACTGCATAGCAACACCCTGGGAACCACCCACAACACCCTAGCAACCTCATAGTAACACACTTCTCAAAACATCTTAGCAAATGCTTAGTAACACCCTGGGAACCACCCACAACACCCTAGCAACTGCATAACAACACCCTGGGAACCACCCACAACTGCATAGCAACACCCTAGCAACTGCATAACAACGCCCTGGAAACCACCCACAACACCCTAGCAACTGCATAGCAACACCCTGGAAACCACCTACAACACCCTAGCAACTGCATAGCAACACCCTAGCAACCTCAGAGTAACACACTGCTCAAAACACCTTAGCGAATGCTTAGCAATGCCCTGGGAACCACCCACAACACCCTAGCAACTGCATAGTAACATAATATTCAGAGCACCTTAGCAACTGCACATTAACGCCCTGGCAACCATCCACAACACCCTAGAAACGCTCCAAGCATCAGTAGCCTAACTTTTAAGAATGAAAAATAAGTTTAAGAAAAGTCTGTAGAGTTTGGAGTGTTGTTGGAGTACAAGCACTCGAAGTTCATTGATTGGGCCGGTCTGTGTGTTAATAGACTGAGCTGTTCATCAGGCTCTCCTCTATCTGCTGTAGCTTCTTCAGCTGCCCGTCCTGTTCCTTCGAGTGTTCGCATGTGTGCTGGAGAACAAAACGGCTCTTCATTCATATTGTTTGTGTCCACTTGCATTGTGTTTGATTATTAATGCCTTCTAACTGTCTGAGAAAGAACAATGTTTTATAAAATAATGGATAAGAGCTTTAATAAGACATTGCATCCTTATTAAAAGAGTTAAATCAATACATAAGGTTGAAACATAAGTGTCTGTCTAATGATAAAAACAGCGTTTTCACTGGTTTTGTGTCAGTAAACGGCTCCAGCAGGGGCCCTCGGCTCATTTCAGCTGCACACATGCTTGAACCTGGGGTTTTGGGTCAGAGGTTAAAGGTTAAAGGTCACTGAAGTGGGCCACACATAATTGTTGTTGAGGCACACAAGCTGTTGTCTTGATAGATTTCAGAAAGAAAATTCTAGAACCAGAAGTCTAGTAAAAATCTGTCAATATTTAATTCAGCGCAATATAAATCACTTCAAAGCAGCTTTACAGGAAATGCTTCTTACAGTTTAGGAAGTGTTCTGTCATCAGTCAGAGATGAGTGTGTCAAAGAAAAATCCACAGTGATATACAGCTGTGATATAGTGCATGTTATGTGGTTAGTTAACATGTATTCAGTTAGGCAGGCAGCAGATCTTGTGATCGTAATGATTACAATATTAGGATCAGTGGTTGGGAGCGCTAAAGTCACGTGAATGAACACTTAAGACGTAATGAAGCATCGTTTACTGAAATCACATGACTTTGACAGTTTGAGATCGTTTGATACATGCTCGAACCACTGATTCGAAACAAAAGATCTGTTTACTGTGACTAAATCTGCCATCAAACCTTCTCAGTGCTGAACTGTAATAAATCTAAACATGATCTTGACTATATTTGTGATCGCTGAATAAATGCACTTAAGCAATACATACAATACCAAATCTTTTATGCTGTTTTTTTAAATAGAAAAACATTAATGTAATTTGGAAATACTATTAGGAATTTCACCATTTTAATTTTTGAGAAAACTAAGTTTTCACGGACTAAAACTAGATTAAAATGCCCAGACATTTACCCCCGATTTCACAGACAAGGTTTAAGCTAGTCCCAGACTAAAATGCATGTTTGAGCTTTTTTAACTGAAAGCAACTTGCACTGATTTATCTTAATTATTTATATCATAAAATATGTCAGTGACATTGTTTTGTCTCAAGATGCACACCAGAAGTGTTCTTTTTTTTTTCTAGGGTCCTTATATAAAAGTTACTTAAATGTCCTAATTGAACTAAGATCTAATCCTGGCTTAATCTAAGCCCTGTCTGTGAAACCAGGCCATAGTCGACTAAAACTTGACTAAACAAAAACAGGATAGGTTGACTGAATATGATTAAAAAAAAACAAAAAAAAACAAAAACAAACAAAAAAAAAAAACTACATATAACACAGGACTATGACTAAATTAAAAAAAAAATAGCTGACAAAATTAACACTATTCCAGAGTTAGGAGCCAAATCCAAAAACTTCTACTTCCTTTAGTGGACTTTATTGTAACGGTTGTAATAGTTAAACATTTGATTATATAACGTGTACAAGACACCGTTTTCACATAAAAATGGAAAAAAATGTATGTGTTTTGGCCGTTTATTTACACAATGGCATTTTGGGGCCTGAAAATGTGAATTTTTGAAAACTTGTTTCAAAGTGCTCGTTTTTGAAAACGATACTGTTATAATCTCTGTGTAAACTACAAACATGTGAATTTGTGAAAACAGTGACGTCATACGCATGCGTATTACATGTTACAGCTGCATAGTGTTTCTTTACAAAGTGACATCGCCATCTACTGGCCTGGCAGCAGAATACAGCTATTTTAGTTGTTTTCAAGGATCTGTGTGAATGGGGATTGTTTTGACAATGTTGTCATCTGTACACAAATACTTTCACATTTCAGTAATGTAAATGTACCATTAGACTACATCTAGTTGGTCATGTTGCTTAAATGTTCTGTGTGAATGAGCGGCTCAGTTTCATCTACTACACAACTCAATCACACATGACGCTTGCAGTGTTTTCAGCATCTGCCGTCTCACTATATGACGAGAGGAACGCGTGAACTTCACCAGCAGCATTCATAAATCAGTGAGCAAACACATAGCAACACCCTAGAAACCACTCAGGATAACGCTAAAACATGTTTTGCACTGCAAAAATGAACTTATATATATTCTATCATGTTTCAATATAACAAAAAGTCTGAAGCTTTTAATGAAGGCTTTATTTGGGATCATTACGTTACTTCTCCTCACTCACTTGTTTTCTTCTGTGAGGAACAATCCCATATTCTGAAAGCTCTCATACACGGAAAGACTTTAATAGATCACTAGTTAACTGCCTTTAACCAATTCTGCTGTTGTCACCACCACATTAATGGTTCAAAATGTTGGTTGTTGTTCCACCCTGATCACTAACCTCTAAACTGCCGTGAAGTGTGTAGTTATATTGTGGTTTGTATGGAGTGTTTTGATATCAAAGCACAGTTGAGATTATTGCTATTATTAAAACGGCAGCTTTTGTTTTGAGCAGTTTGACCCGAATCAGATCTTAAGTGTGTGAATCTGTTTAATCTGTTCCATGTTCACTGTATTTATTAGTGCGAGTAAACATGCTGAGATATCAATCCCTGACCTGCACACATGCATTCATCAACACAAACACTTCTTATTTAGTCATGGCTACAAGTGTTATTTCAAAAAATGAGTTGAAATAGTGTGCAAAAGAGTGTGATGTAACACATCTCAGAGCAGTTCTTCCGCTCCTGTCTTGATTTCACATGTTTATTGTTCTGAAGGGATTGGTGTCTGGTGACAGTCAAGTCATGAGAGCGTGTGAGATGTTCTCATGTGTCCACGATTGGACCTGTCAAGAGTTTAGACACATGCTTTATTACAACTGTTTATCCTCATTTCAGACTAAGAGTAAAGTCATGAAAACTGAAATAATGCAAATGTGGGGAAAAAAAATATGAAATTCATACCATTTTTATTTCTCTACAAAACCAAGGTGAGTCATTTCAAGCAAAAGCTTTAGTTCAAAACATCTTCAGTCAAGTGTGTCCAAAAGTTTTGTAGTGTGTATGTATATTACTTATTAAGTTTGTTAATATTTCACCTCGTAAAGGTCATTTGTTAATCGTGGACTAGACAGAAGTATGTTTAGTATGGCAGATGATCTGCTGCTGTTATAGTTTATGAGTGTCTGCAGGTTTAGAGACACTGAAACAACTTCCTCTAGGCTGGTGTTTCATATGTCGTAAATGTGCACTAAAATTACCTAAGAAGCATTTGTGTTTATGGAGCACAAATGATTGATGTGTTTTTTTCCATCATTCTTGTGTTAAATTCATGTTCCTGGTAATCTTGAATCAGAATATCTTCTTGCAGCATCTCTTCTCTTCTCTGATGATGAGGGCGGGGCAACCTGTCACTCACATGAGATCCACCAATAGCAAACCACAACCATCCAATCAATTCCCCACAGACAAAATCAAGCCCCGCCCTACATTTGTTCTTGTTCCAGAAGCGCTTCACTCAGATATACGACACAATAGAGAAGAAAAGACCAGCGCAACTTCTGTTTAATGACAACTTTAACAGTTTGAGACCCTCCTAATTCCCTGAATCCCAGAAAAGCAAACACACACAGTGTGAGGCAGATGAGGAATGACTGGGCCGTGAGAGCAGCGGAGGTCAGAGGGGTCGCGGCGCAGCTGTCTCGCTGTATCTTGGAGACCAGGAGCTGCGCAGCACATGAAGCGTCAGGAATGCAGGGTGTGTGTGTGTGTGTGTGTGTGTGTGTTTGGGGTTATTCGCGACACGTGTTTGAGAACAGCGGGGTCTCAGATTAAGGAGGACTTCTGTGCAATATGATTTTGATTTAACAGTGAAAAGTCTCTGCAGACTGTGTTGCATACACTGAATTAAAGTGCCCTCTTATGCTATTTTAAAGGTTTCTAAAGTTGTTTTGTCGTCTCCTACAACAGGTTCACATTCATCCAAGGTCAAAAACACTTTAATTTTCTCATAATATCCACTGCAGCATCAGCTCTTTTCTCTCAGTGTCTGAAACGCTTCCATCAAGGATTCGGTCTCTCTAAACCCCGCCTTTCTGAGAGCTGCTCCGCTCTGATTGGTCAGAAACCAAACGCTCATTATCATATCTGAATCTCAGCTCTTGATTCACAGTGATACGAACAGTAACGATGGCGTGGGTTTTACCGTATTAATCTCATCAAAGTGGATTTGCTTTGGCAGCAGAAAACAGCGTCTTCTCGACATGAACAACACGAACCAAACTCTTCCAGTCTCAGATACAACTACAGTGATTGAGGGCGGGGCAAAGAGACGCTGTTCAGCCAATGAAGACCAGAGGCGGGCATTATGCAAATTAGTTACAATCCTATGAGCAGGAAGTGAGACTGAATTACTGACGACTCGTTTCAGTTCAGAATCGCTTCTTTCTTTTGGGAAACAAAAACTCTATTTATCTTTGAAACATACACACTGTATGAAAGGTCATATGTGAAAAAGCATAACAGGGGCAGTTTAATCAGTAGGTCCTCAAGATAGACCCAACACGATATTCTTGATTGTTTTCTACACGTTGAGGTAAACATGCTATTCACTGATGTCCATTTGATAATATTGAAAGCCTTTAGTATGACTATGAATGACTAATATGAATGTTCACTGCACGTTTACTCCAGCTCCACCCCATCAGATGGAAAGAGTTTTCGGCTCATTGCACCGTTTGGTTCGGATCTGGTCTGTGTTTGAGACATTCCTCAGTTCTGACCTTCTTTTGTTTCCCAAGACGTTTCTTCAGTTTTTGCTGTGTTTTTGCTTATTGTCCTGCTGGAAATGGAACATTTGTGCTCAAGGATTTTTCTGTGTTTGACGTTCGCCACCTGGGTGTTGTTGGGCTGAACTGGGTTTGCACCAAAACACACTGCTTTTCTTCCAGGCCAGAGACCTCAGCTTTTTTTCCCAAAGGATTCAGGTCTTGCTGCATGGTTTCTAGGGTGTGACTTGATGTTTCTCAGAAGTGGTTTGTTTCTAGTCTGTGAGATTAACGTCTGGACCGTTTCTGCCAGTTCAGATTGAATCAAGTATTGAAATATAAGCAATTGAAATAGTCCTGCGACTCCATCATTGGTGCTGCTGGTTTCTTGTACTCTTCTGTGATGAATTGTTGTCATGTTGGTTTGCTGTTGTGTCTGTTGTAGGTGTGCAATAAATTGCATTATTTGTGTATTTTAAACAATCTTCACCTTAGGTTTTTTTTTTTTTTTTTTTTTTGGTCTTGTAATCTGTGTCTGCTCATATGGTGATGTTGACCATTTACATAGTTTAAAAGTGACATTAAAGACATTTATAATGTTACTAAGATTCTGTTTCAAATAAATGCTGTTCTTTTGAATGTTCTATTCATCAAAGAATCCTGAAAAATAAAATCTATCAGTTTCCACAAAAATATGACTGTTTTCAACATTGATAATAATCATAAATGTTTCTTGAGCATCAAATCATCATATCAGAATGATTTCTGAAGGATCATGTGACACTGAAGACTGGAGTAATGATGCTGAAAATTCAGCTTTGATCACAGGAATAAATTACACTTTACTGTATATTCACATAGAAAACAGCTGATTTACATTGGAAAAATATTTCACTGTTTTTACTGTATTTTTGATCAAATAAATGCAGACTTGGTGAGCAGAAGAGACTCTTTCAAAAACATTTTAAAAATTGTTTGAACATCAAATCAAACAAATCAAATTAAAAAAAAAAAAAAAAGAAAGCAGATAATAAAGTATCATTAAATCAATCAATCAGACACACACAGTTGTAATCAAGGCTGTTAAGCAGTAATCAATCTAATATCTATCCATGCATCTGTCAAAGATTAACTTAAAACATCAACCAGAAAACTGATGAAGTAACTGCTCATCTCTCCTGATTGGCTAAAGCATCTAGATGAGTGAAGTTTGATGACAAACTTTGATTTTGGCTTGACAAAGCCATGCCTTACATTTTAAAATAACTTTGAACAGCTTGAAGTTTGAAGGTTTTACTCAGAGAAAGTAATGTTTTTACACATTGTTAAAATTGAATGAGCATGTTGTTAACGTGTTTTAGCATATTACTAACATGATTTAACACTTTGCTAGCATAAATTAACATGTTGTTAACATGTTTCAGCACATTGCTAACATGAACTGGCATTTGCTAACATGTTTTAGCATGTTGCTAACATCAATTAGCATTTTGCTAACATGTTTTAGCACATTGTTAACATGATTTAACATTTTTCTAGCATAAATTAGCATGTTGCTAACATGTTTTAGCACATTGCTAACATGAATTAATATTTTGCTAACATGTTTTAGCATGTTGCTAACATGAATTAGCAATGTGTTAAAACATTAATTCATGTAAACATGTTAAAACATTAACAAAATGTTAGTGATTTAGCACATTGCTAGCATGATTTAACATGTTGTTAACAAATTAGCACGTTGCTAACATGTTTTAGCACTGCTAACATCAATTAGCATCTTGCTAGCATGTTTTAGCACTGCTAACATCAATTAGCATCTTGCTAGCATGTTTTAGCACATTGTTAACATTAATACTTTGCTAACAATTTAACATGTTGTTAACATGTTTTAGCACATTAACATGTTTTAACACAATGTTAATGTGATTTAACACTTTGTTAGCATAAATTAGCATGTTGCTAACATGTTTTACCACATTGTTAACATGATCTAACATGTTTTAACACATTGCTGACATAAATTAGCGTGCTACTAGCATGTTTTACCGCATTAACATTATTTAACACTTTTCTAACATACATTAGCATGTTGTTAGCATTTTTAGTATGTTGCTAACATGAATTAGCATGTTTTACTACATTGTTAGCATTATTTAACACTTTGCTAGCATAAATTAGCTTGTTGCTAGCATTTTTAATACGTTGCTAACAGGAATTAGCATGTTTTAACACTGCTAACATGTTTTAACACAATGCTAACGTGATTTAACACTTTGCTAGCATAAATTAGCATGTTTGCTAACATGTATAACTACATTGCTAACATGATCTAACATGTTTTAACATTGCTGACATAAATTAATGTGTTACTAGTATGTTTTACCGCATTGTTAACATTAACACTTTTCTAGCATACATTAGCATGTTGTTAGCATTTTTAGTATGTTGCTAACATGAATTAGCATGTTTTAACACATTGCTAACATGATTTAGCATGTTGCTAGCATGATTTCGCACGTTGTGTCAGATGCTTCGTACTAATTAAAGACACTTAATAAAAAATGGGAGCAATACTTTTACAAGTTGTTTCAGTACACCTAAGTATCCTGTTACTGAACCTTTTCCTGGCTGTTTGGTGAGAATGTGAGTGTGGAACAGGATTGGCAGCTGTGAAACGCTCGCGTTACGCGTGGATCGTGTTTGTATGGTGTAGTGTTCATGCTGTAAGGTGCAGAGCTCGCTGTACAGCTGATCGTCCTCCTCCTCAGCAGCGGGGCGGATCTGCTTTCCTTTCCAAAACAACTAGAACAATACAGCGTCCCCTAGAAACGCCAGTGTCACGTGTTCCTCGCACCTGCGTAATCTGTCAGGCCCAGCGCTCATGACATCACTTAAAGAAGTTCAGCCAAAAATAGAAGCACTAAAGAAATTCTACTGGATTCTGTTTTACATGCAGTTCGTCCCCATGTGGAGGCTTTCAAGCACCATAAAAGTATCATAATTGTCCATGTGTTAATTTTAAATTCTGTGTAAAGTGGCTCTACAGAAGACAGTAGTGTCATTATTATTAGATCAATTCAGTTCAGTGGTGATTCAGTTCACTGTTGATTCAATTCACTGTTGATTCAGTTCACTTCACTGTTGAATTAGTTCAGTGTTGATTCAGTTCAGTTTAGTGTTGAATCAGTTCAGTTTAGTGTTGAATCAGTTCAGTTTAGTGTTGAATCAGTTCAGTTTAGTGTTGAATCAGTTTAGTGTTGAATCAGTTCAGTTCAGTGTTGGTTCAGTTCAGTTTAGTGTTGAATCAGTTCAGTTTAGTGTTGATTCAGTTCAGTGTTGATTCAGTTCAGTTCACTGTTGATTCAGTTCAGTAACAATGTTAATGTTGTGAATGTGAACTGAGCTGGTGTCAGGTTTTAGCAAATAATGATTTAAATTTCAGTCTGTTTCTCACTGTTGAATGATAAGAGATTAATTTGGAGTGAACTTCTAAGTAATGCCACTGTTGGCATGATGTTGATCTCAAATTACAGCCTGCGACTGATTATGGCTTGGATTTTACTTAGTTTTTAATGGATCAATGGCATGAAAATGGCTCATTAGTCAAATATGACACAGTCTTGAGGGTGATTGTGTGTTTGAACATCGACTCGACTTGTTCTGTCTGATCCTGGAGACAGAGAGGCTATAGAACGCCCTGATCATCCCAGCTAATGAAGTTGAAATAGGCCAGATTTGTGGGAGCGACGGGATCATTTACGGTCTGATATAATCTGATGCTCACAGGGGGAGAAAAACACACATCAGGCTTGTGTAAGATTGAATCATCTTAGCTTCGTTACTTAAGATGGTTTCAACAAAGTGGCCATTTGAATAGCATCACCGCCTGCGTCAGATCTGAACAAACTTCTAACACGAAGTCTCTCTGCTGGTTAAATCAGACATAACTGTTATTGATCATGTTTGGAGTTGGTGATCTGACAGAACTCACTGTGGACTCCACAGATATTGGCACCCTTGAGCAAAGCTGACTGTGAACATTTGTTTTTGCCATTTCTCTTATTCAAAATATCCACAAAAACCTTATTTTATATTCATATTTATATTCATAAGTTATTTACACAAAATATAAATGTGGAATAAATAAAATAAATATGGTTTTCTCAAAAATATGTGAGCCAAAATTATTGGCACCCCTACAAACTCTGATAAGTAGAAATGTAACTGGAGTATAGTCCCATTGTTTTAAAGTTTACCTTAGTGATCAGGAACAATCCTGACTTCCTGTTTCATGGACACTAAATATGAAGTGACACACAGGCCAGGGAAATCCGTTTTTTTTCCATTTCAGTTTTTCTGGATTCCATTTTAATGGTTAAATTAAAAGTTAAAATCATTAAACTTATAACAATTTAGTAAAAGTTTAATAGAAATTAAATTTTTAGGGCCCTGTGAAATATTTTATTTTTAACATTTGATTTTTACCAAATTCTGTGTTTTCAGTTTTAATTAAATTTTAATAATCAAAAAGCATGTTTAATAAATTAAATTCATACAAACAACTTAATAATTTATTAATTTTTTACAATAATATGAAATTTCAGAAATTCTGCATTGTGTACTTAAATATTTCTGGTAATCAAATGAAGGCATAAAACATGAACAGTTGAATTAATCTTTTACTAAAATGAGAATTTAAACAAACCCTTTCATTTTTTGGCAAATAAAGTGCTGTTCAACAGGGGTTTACTGTTAAAATTAAAACATGGAAGAAAATTTGTGCAGTTATTCCTTAAAATAAAGTTAGTAAAATAATTTTATTATTATTATTAGTATTAGTATTACCTTAAAAAGTAAAGTACATTCTACTTTACAATATTAATATGTTTCTGTCACAATTTCTGTATATATATGTGACCTGTGTGTGAAAACATCCTGAAAACACTATTAAAGGAGCTTAACAGTAGTTTATACAACCTGAACACTATATTGATAGATTTGTGTGAGAAATGAACCCATAATTTAGTCATTCACTGAAAACCAGTGAAATGTCATTGTCATGTGACCAAATGAAATTGACATCAAAACTGGTTCCACATTTGAATTGAGAGCTAAAAATTAACTTTATATAATTAAATAGGGATTTGGACAGTTTGAGTGTGCTGTTGATGAACGTTGATAAAGCGATGTTTAGCAGGTTTATGAGGTGACAGACTCATAAAATATAAAATTGCTCTCATTTCCTTCCAACGAAGCTCACTTGAACACACTTCACAGCGTGACTCCTGAACTCTGGAGTAGGAGCGTAGTAGATTTGACTGCTTCCCT
This sequence comes from Ctenopharyngodon idella, assembly GCF_019924925.1. Lineage (NCBI taxonomy): Eukaryota > Metazoa > Chordata > Actinopteri > Cypriniformes > Xenocyprididae > Ctenopharyngodon > Ctenopharyngodon idella. The sequence continues at coordinate 16,571,034 of NC_067230.1, read as the reverse complement.
GAGCAGCTGTTCACTTCGCTCCTGTCAGAGCGTACAGTATTTTATGTCCCTCAAATACCTGAACACAATGGATCACGCCGCTCTCTGAATGGCCGCTCTGTTCAGCCTCGGCCGGGCCGTTGTGTGTCGAGTGTGTGAAATATGAGACAATGCCTCCTCAAACCCAGTGAGAACCATTTTCCTTTGGTATTGAGCGAGTCAGAGTGAAGACGAGAGAGGTAACCAGTGAAAAGACCTTTAATCCCCGGCTGGAGAGGACGCTGTGGGGACGAGAGGGAGGTCGATGCAAATGAACGGCGCGGCTTTGAATAACTCCTTCAGCTCTCCAGGAATTCTTGGGAATCCAGCGGTCTGTTAAAGGTTAACTGGCTGTAAAGTTTCAAGCGTTTGCTAGTGTGCTACTGATCCAGTTAGGGGGGGAGTGGGGTAAGATGTGCCGCTCTTTTGCTTTAAGTTGAGAATGAGGAAGAGGTAAAACTAACCATCTGAATGATGTCAAAAGCGTCGTTAACATGCAGACTTTCTGTGGACAAGTTGAATCATTGTAAATGATTAATGAATGATTTATATTCCAAATAACATTTATGAAAGAAAAAACAGATCTAAGCAATCTTCCATGCCAAAGTCTCATTGTGCAGCCAGGAAGAAAGTTTAATATCAACCAAACTTTGGAAACTTCCCCGGCTAAAATCATATAATTTTTTTTTTTTTTTTGTGAAGAAAGCCAAAATATTAAATGAATATTTATGGAGTAATCCACTATTTTGTAGAGGGGGGGCAGAAGAATGACAGTTTCACCTGATATTTGGTGGAGAAAATGACTTTAGAAAGATGGCAGCATCATTATTTTATTTTAGAGAATTTATCAGTAAATTCTGTTGTCTTTTGCAATCCTTGTTGCATTATATACCAGTGGAGACTGTTCAAAAATGGGGAAAAAGCATTTTCGTGTTGTTTTCCCCCTAGAGTTGGCATGCCTGTAACTCAAGATGCCGTCTTAATATCCTTTTAGATTATATATTTAGAAATACGAGCTCTAATCTCCACTTTTGAGCCAGAAAATACCACGGTTGTTATTCTAATAACATTTGGAAATCAGTATATCTAGATTTTACTCATTTAGCACCAGTCCTGTTTAAGTGTGACATTTGTTTTCAGCTCGTGAATCAGTTTAAGTCACCAGCTCTTGCTGCACATAACACCTGACACCACCAGAGGGCAGCAGAGTGTCATTAGAATTCACTTTAGTCGGTTTCATGTGGTCTTGACTTTAGTTCTATATTAAATGCACGTTTTGTTCTGTGTTGTGTATATTTTATAATAATAGTAAGTGACTTTTATTGTGCCAATAGTATATTGGATAAAAATTACAATATTGTTAATTTAAGATTTAATACAGGAGTGGATCGATAAAGAGTTGTCTTCATTTTTAGGAAAGGTTTGAATCCAGAGATATTCCTCCTGTGAATGTTGTTTTATACTTATAGTAACTATTTTAAGATTATAACCTTAGTAGCTACTAGTTTACATTAGACTAGTACTTACTAGTAGAATGATTACAATAATAAAAGCTTCTTAATGAGTAGTAAAAATGGCTATTCAGAAACAAATCTTACAAGAAACATCTGGAACTCCATGGAATTAAGTCGTAGTGCTGAAATAGTTACTTAAAAAAATGTTAAAAATGACTTTCCATAGTAACTTTTCTTTGTTTTGTACATTTCTTTTCCTCTACTATACTCCTCCCCCATTACATGTACCGATTCCCATGCGTTTGGGAGGGGGAAATTCTCGCGGGATTTGGCGAGCGTGCCCAGTGTGAGGAGGAGGCGCGCACAGAGGAGCGCGAGAGCGCGCATCGGACTCATAGCGATCATAGGCTGCGTGTCAGTGCAGTCGACTTACAGCGGGCTGTGAGGAGAACTGGCGCGACCCCTTTGTCCTTAAATACAACTCTTCTCACACGCTAAAACTTCTTAAAGTTTCTTTAAACTCGCGTTAGAGTACTTCTACTCGTTAGGTACTCAAGCAGGTTGGGTTAAACTAGTTATTTTCGCTCTGTTTGAAGTTAAAGGCTGGGCCTTTACACGCGCTCCTGACGAGAGAAAAAGAGAAGCTGCTCTTTCTGCGACTAAAAAGTCCATAAATGCTTTTTACCAAAATGGACCTGTTGAACTACCAGTACTTGGACAAAATGAACAACAACATTGGCATCCTGTGCTACGAAGGTAACATTTCAACACTTACTTTATGACTCTTGGTTAATGAAATGAAGTATTTTGTCAGTGAAAATAACGGACGCCCGTGACGTCACCGAGTCGAGCTGCACTTTCACGATCTTTCTGCGCGCGCTGTTTTTTCTATATTTCAGGCGATTTTCACGAGGCTTGTTTACTTCTAACGTAGATGTTTACTCACAGAAGATTATAGGCTTCTGAGGAATGACCGAAGAAGCTTTGAATTAGTTTGTTCATGGGGGGAAAAAGTATTTTTACATCCCGAAAAACAACAACAGCAGATGTGTTGCTATCTTCCCAAAGCTATTTCATGTCTAAAACAGCATTTATCTCTAATTATGCATACTGTTTCTAAGTGCAAATATATGTGTATATATATGTGTGTTTGTTAAAAAAAAAGTGTTAAAGGTGGTTAAACACTTGAAAGAAAGGAGAAACATTATAGAACCAAATATAAACACTTATTCAATAATGTTTTTTAATATCAATGTTTATGTTTCAGCCTTTTTAGCCACTTGCTTGTGACTTAAAAGTAGTAAAGTGCAGAACAGTTGGCTCATGAATATTATATTCAGGATTTTGCTCACACTATGTGCACCTTAACTACTATGTACTAACTTTAAATACCTACAAGACTATAGGTTTCCCACAAAAAATTGCCACATTTACTGCTAATAAGTTGGTTTAGGAGTAAAGGTAGAGTTAGAGATAGATTTTAGGATAATGGTTAGCAGTGTAACTACAAAGTTTAATTAAATGCAAGTACTTTAAAAGTGCACCAAGAAGTATGTGGGTCAAAGACGAAAAAAGTGTAATACAGCTTTGAATTGTTGTTTTTCAATACATCAGAATGGGTCCGGTTTAATTTGTTTGTTTTTGTCCAAGCAAAAGTTAAATATCATGCATTTTTACCATGATTTATAGAAGACACCTACTAAAATGTCATTCAGTGTAACAATCTTGTCAGGGATATTTATGCCATATTGAAGACTAACTACTTTTACCCCAAATGCTAATTACTTGTAATTTTACATTTTCAAACTTTGCCACTATCCTAGGTTTTGCCCATTTGCCATTTTTAATCATTTAAAATGCAATAAAATTGAATACGCTCACTTATTCTTTTATATATTTTAATATGTACAGGTCAGAATAAGCATGTTTACATAAATGTATGTGTTACACTGAATGACAATGGAACATTTTCACCCACATTTTGACATTTTACTCCCCCAAAACTTAAAAGTAGATGTTTTACTTGCATTTAATGTGCTTTCTATGTATATAAAAACACTTTTGTAAATTTATATTGATGCGGACATCTAAATGTCTTTAACTCATGTACATATGTAAATTGTCAGATGGTTAGTTAAGGACACCTAATATAATCTGTGGCTGGAATATTATTATTATTATTATTATTATTATTATTATCTGAAGCAGCTCCAGCACATGCTTTCAGAAGTGCGCATGAGAAATGTACAGTATGCAGATTCCTTTGGTTCATGTACTGCAATCCAGAGCAGTTACTCACGCCGTTACTCAACTTCTGTCTTCTCACTGTTCATCAATATTGTGTTTTGTTTGTGTTTGGCTTTATTTTGAGCATCATGTGAGGCTATGTGCTTCAGTAGAGCTGTGGATTGAGTAGAAAAGCAGGTAAATTAAGCGTGGATCTCTGCACCAAGCCGTACCAGCCTCCTGTTGTCGACCATCACATGTCAAGAGAGCAGAAATGTGATCCAGTCCTCCTCTAGACCCCATATACCCGCCCGGACGTGATACACGGGCGGCTCTTTTTCATCTGACGGGCTTGTGATTTACTCTTGTGCAGGAAATACACAACATTTATGCGTCCTGCTAATATATCAGGACAGTTACTTTATTAACAGTTTGTTCTGTAATATGATGCTGGTTGTTTATTGGCGAATTACTAAACATCTGTCTGCACATTTTCATGTTATTTTTGATCTAGAAGGGTTTGGCATCAGGATAATTGGCCTCCATTGCCCATGCTTCAAGCACTTAATCTGAGTGTTACTTTGAAATGCTAGTATTAGGCCTAACTTGTGTTACAGACCGTTTTTGTTTACGTCTGTGAGTGACAGCAGACGTCTTTCTTGGCCGGTGGCTCTTTGGTGTTTCCAGATAACTCTTCAAAACATTATGTGGAAAAACTCCAGCAGCAACGAGCGGCTGAATGGTTGACGTGACTGGCGTATCTCTCCACGGGCCTCTGTTCTGAGAATCTATTATAGCTGCTCGGAGCGGATGTTGGACCCGCTGGAATGCCCTCCTCTCGGGCAGCCGGTCACATGACCCAGTGACAGTGGATGGAAATACACAATCACAGCCGTTTTTTGCTCACTGTAGCACGGCTGCTGCTTCAGCTATTTATAATCTGTGCCAGAGAATTTCCTGAGCACATGGCTAATCTATTACAGCATCGTCCCTGAAAATAGCTCTGTTTCTGCATCGCTTTTTGTCTCTGCCGAGTCAAAACGTGCACAGTGCGGTTTTCTGGTGAAGGACATCGCTTTGCTGAACTTTGCTTTGCGCTTTATCTGGAATCGAGTGAACGCAGCCATTCAAAGGTCGCAGACAAACTTTCTTATCTTTATGTTCATTGATCTTCACACCAAAGATGATTTTGAGGACTCTTTTACCATGAACTGGGAAGATTATAAAAGTTAATGAAAATGTCGTCTTGTGGAAAAAATTAAATAAGCATTTTACATATTCACTCAAAAATTGTTAACACAGTCAGTTATGTCTTAAAAGGGTTAGTTCACCCCAGAATGAAAATTCTGTCATTTATTACTCGCCCTCATGTCGTTCCAAACCTGTAAGGCTTTCGTTCATCTTCAGAATGCAAATTAAGATATTTTTGATGAAATCCGAGAGATTTCTGTCCCTCCATTGATATGCAACTGAAACTTTGATGCTTCAAAAAGTTCATAAAGAGATCGTAAAACTAATCCATGTGAATCAAGCAGTTTAGTCCAAATTTTCTGAAGAGACACAATTGCTTTTTACACTGAACAGATTGAATTTAGGCTTTTATTCACATATAAATATTGATCAACACACACATTATGGTAAACGGAAGCTCAAGCATGTTCACTTGACGTGCAAGGACCAATGAGGTCTCTTGGATTTCGTTAAAATATCTTCATTTGTGTTTCGAAGATGAAAAGTCTTACGGGTTTGGAACGACATGAGGGTGAGTAAATAATGATGATGATTTTTATTTATTTATTTTTATTTTTGGGTGAACTATCCCTTTAAGGGATTAGACAGACATGACAGAACATCTGATGTGTCAAAATAGGTCCGTACATTAGAATCAAGAATCGTTTTGGAATCGTATCGTGACTCCCAGAATTGGAATCGGATTGGATCGTGAGGTGCCTGAAGATTTCAGGGCTCGACATTAAAGCTTGTGTGTATTTTTTGAAGTGAAAGAATTTTACTTGCCCGACCAGACAAGTAGCCTGATTAAAACGTCAACGACAACAAAATAACTACGGAATCACCAAAATGTGAGAATGACTCTGATTTAATTTAATTTAGTGTAATATAAACTATAATGTACTGACGGTAATAACAGCCTCTTGAGGAGAAATCTAAACAAATGGGCACAACACACAAAAACTAAAAACTTAAAATGATGAGTTTTTATATTTATAACATATGATACGGTTAAGCAACATCACACGACCAAGAGTGCTGTTTTCCTGAATATCATCACGATTGAAAAGTGAAACTTATTTCATACGACAGTTCAATAAACAAGTAATTAATATGAAGTCACTTACATTTTAGACACAATATTGATTGTTTTTGTTCTATTACAGCAATGAAAATAGTTCCAAACAAAGATCACAGCAACACTCAGCCTTGTTTTCATTGCTGAATGATTCAGAGTTTTGAACGAATTGGTTGAGTCAAAGATTCAACGACTCATTTATAAACACCTGCCTCATTCTTGAATGAATCAGCCGTTTGAATGAATCGGTGAAACGGTTCAGTTTATTATTTGTATTTTCAAAAAAAATATTTAAAACAACATCATAACATTATTTAATGCAGATGGAATTTTTCAGTGTAAATGATTTAATTTGATTGGTAACAGCCCTACAGTGTTATTATTCTAATTGAATTGGATCAGATTTAAATGAAAAATGAAGCATACATTTAATAAGATTAGGGGGGAAAAACACCCTTTATAAAGGTGAAAAAAAAAAAAAAAAAAAATGCCCTCAGGATAAGTATCACAAATATGCAAATTTAAATGTCAAAGCTGATTGAACACTGATAAGAATATTGCTTCAGAATAAATTATATTTACAGCACAAAAATCCTATTTTTTTTTTTTTCCCTGGACAAGCAACTTTTTTACTCCAACAAGTGAATGACCGATTTACTTGAATCAGTCACAATGTGGAACCCTGGATTCCCACCCCTGATTGGAAGTAGATTCATTATGGATCATTACAGATACTTCACCTTGAAAGTACCAAGTAGTCACACAGTGAGGGAAAAAGAAATATGTATATTGTGTGTATTGTCTTTCACTACTATGGATCCCTCCATCACCTGTGTCATTAACTGGATGTATCGCTTGATTTTCATGGAGAGCGTGTTTTCCCTTGATTACAGGTATCAGACGTGTTCAGGAGGAATGCGTGGCCTTTTCCGTGTTGTCGCAGGTTGCGGCGGTGGCTTGCTGTGCTCATCTCGGGCTCTGCGCTTGCCAGCTGAGTTTAAAATGAAGCAGAGCCGTCAGCCAGGGGTGAAACGCTGACTGTCATCTTTCCTGCTGAACAAAGGCTAAAAAGGGCTGCTGGCAACAGATAGATAAGACCCCCTGCTAAAACCATACCTGTCTAGCAGTGGCCTCCTGCTTAAAAAGAGAGACATGCGTGCCCTCCGCTCGAATGAATGGGTAACATGCTGTCTGCTGGTCAGGGAAGATCAGATTTCAGACGCTTTGTTCTGCAGTATGATCAGGAGCTTGAAGGCAGGGCTTGGTTTGACAGGGAATCTCTTCTTTTCACACCATGTTTGCCAAAAGTGTCATTTGCATATGAGGTTGTCTTCTGAAAATGTGTGTGGATGTGCGGTGGAGGAAGGGTTTGGCTCACATCCGTAACACTATCTCATTCTGGCTTGACGTTTGAAGTCTCCAGTAAGTAGGAGCAGACTTTGATCACTTGTTCTCATAATGACAGTCTTTCAATAGATCAAACATTGGCTTCATCTCTTCTAACACTGATAGTCATCTTTTATGGCTCCTGCAGTTCCCAACGAAGGTTGTTGTGAGATTTCTGCTTGATCTGAACGTCTCACCGAAGTGTGAAATTCAACAGGTTGGTTGAACAGGTCGTTCTCCTGTTTCTCTCTTTTCTCCTTGTTGTGCACTTCAGAAGTTCTGCAGAGAGGATATCATGCTAGTGATTTGTTTTCCCAGAGGAAGACGTGTGAATTAGACAAACTTCTCACAATCTAACTTGCAGAGCAAGTCAATTAACTCAAACGTCCTCTGAGACATTGAGTCAGGAGCGTCTAGATTCATTCACACTGAGCTTTGAGTTCATAAAGTTGCCAGAGAGCTTTAAAAGGGAGCACGGAATGCCAAAATACTGGAATCAGGATCTAGTAACGTTCCCGGGATTAGCTGTGCAATGGTTAGTTGATGTGCAGCTATTTTGCTGGCAGGAGGAGAAAATTAGTTTACAAAAATAAAGCAGTTATTCATGATGAGTACATAAGATGTCACCTCGTAATGTCGCTTTGGCTTTATGGAACGGTCCGTGATATGTGTGTGAATGAAAGCACAGAATATGGGAAAGTTCTGGCAGTGTGAATGAATACAGTTACTGGAACTGCTTTCTCAGAAATTCTGCGAAATCTGTGTCTGAAGGGAGCTTCTGTGATTGCCGATGTTGGTTTTTGACACTTTTTGACTAGCTGCTTAATGCATGAATCACATTTCATATTTGTAATGTTCAAGAGGTTGCATACAGCCTTTGCACTTCACCAAATTTCAAGCATTACAATTGGTTGGACAAACTTTTTTTTTTTGAGCTTTTTTCACACTACTTTGTCATTATGCATATGCACTACTGTTGTTCTGCATTAATTTAATCAAAAGTGACAGTAAAGACATTTTCTAATGTTACCAAAGATTCTATTTCAAATAAATTCTGTTCTTCTGAACTTTCTATTCATCAAAGAATCCTGAAAAATAAAATGCTGAAAATTCAGCTTTAATCAAAGAAATAAATTTCACTTTACTATATGTTCACATTTCACAAAAATGCTGCCATACAAAAGCAAAACACATTTTGTCAAATTCAGAGTGAATTCTGGTCTTTTAGACAGTGATATGTCCTGACAGGTTTGGGAAGAAAAAAAAAGATGCCAAATTAATCCTGAAAACTTTGTAGCCATTTTTCTCAGTTCTAATGTTTCTGAAATTTGCCTTTGCAGTGCAGAATAGAGACAGTCACCATAGTAATAACTACAGACATACGAGTACACGAAATGATAGTTGATAAATGTAACTCAAGCACTATTTGCGCACCAATTATTCTCAAATTTCTAAGTCACCTCAGAATTGTTTTCCTTTCTGACCTCTTGCTTTTTAAAAACCTCACATCCTCACGTAAAACTATTCATTTATTATTTGAGAAACTAATCCTGTTCAAATAGTGCTATACAACACCTTACCCTAATAATGTTTGTTGTAGTGTTTCCCTGTTTGTGGAGGCTCAGGCTCTACTAACGAGCTGAATGAGTCAGGTGTGTTGGATTAGGAAGACTTTGAGAATGTGTAGTGTTGCAGGGTCGACAAACACTGTTGTGCTTCATCATTTGACGTCTGTCTCCGTACAGTGTTCTTCATTGATGATAAATGAATCGCCACTAACTTTCACAATACAGCCCACGTCTCCTCATGGCTCTCTGGAGGCTAACACAGATAAGCTATCATGTGTCGGGGCGGTGTGGACGTTTACTGCAGCGCAGCCTTTTCTCTATTAGCAGCTCCGGCCCCTGCCAAAAACAATGATGTCAGCTCCGTTGCCATGGAGCACGGACAGACGAGCCGAAACATGTCAGTCGGGAAAATAGGCCGCTTGTTTTGGGAAGTACCTCGTGAGCTTGTCTGTCTGAGCTTTATCATTCGTTTACTTGAGTGAATGTATGCATGACTTATTTTATGAGGCTTCAGTGTGGGAGAGGACACCTGGTTGGGTTATTTTTTACCATGTCTATTTATCATTTTACTCTGTAAATAACTGCACCAATGCAGGATTCAGGTCTGGCTTAATAAATGGATCTTACAAAGTTTCTCAGGCTTAGTTAACCTCATCGCAAGTGGAAAGTCCCATTGGAGAGAGCGTGCCAGTTGTAATTTTCCGGCCCAACTCCTACACAGAGCCTGCAAATGTACTGAGTGCCCTTGTACTGTATCTCATATTTGAGAGGAATCTTTCAGCATGGTGTTGTAATGACACTTGCATTACTTACAATCTTCCAATGCAGTACTTTTGCAGAAAAAGAGGTTTGATTGCAAGTATATAGTGAAGATTGAAGGCATTTACAGAACAAATATTGAGACTTTGCAGCCTCAGTGTATCAATGTAATGTTTTCAAATACTGATGTTTTTTCTGCTCTCAGATACCAGTCAAGTGTTCTTAAAGAAAGAGAGAACTATATCAAAGGAAAGACTGATGAGTGAGTTTATAGTGATTGCTGTGATTCTTCTCTCTATGTGATTTGATGGTTTTTTATGAGCTGAAATCAACATCAAAGCAGTGGACTGAATTGACTAGGAGCTTTCATGTGTAATATAGTGGACCGGTGTGGGTTTTAATGGGCCAGTACTTGTATCTCTGCAGCTTGGTGGCTGATATAATACCTTTAATATGTGTTTTAATTTAGTCCAATTTAAAAACAGACCGACAGCACAGAATGAGTGAAGACCTGTTTGCAGTAGTGTTTTTTTTTTTTTTTTTTTTAAAGTACTGGAACCGTGCAAACATTTTCGGTTCCGAAAATGGTTCTGGTGTGATGGGTGGGCAAAGTGCGAGGAGCATATCCTTTAAATAGACATCTCATCTCATGAATATTATAGCAAAGAATGCATTGAAAAGCTCTCGCGCTACACATGTATGTCAAATATCAATGCAGAGAGAGAGATGCACAAAGCTGATCACATTCTCAATTTCATCACCCACATGATCTAATTCAACGATTCGCCTGTGTATTTTAAACCTTTAACAAAAATAAAATCACGACATTCAAATCTGCGTTCGCACTGCTCCTGATCGAGAGAGTTGTCATGTGTAGATAAACAGCTTCACAAACAATCTTTTTAAACACACAATATCATTATTTCTGTTACAAATATTCCAGTTATCACAGAAGTATACAAAAGTTTATTCAGATATAAACACTGATGTCTACCTTACCGATCAAAATAGAATAAATGACCTTTTGAAAGTAACTGGGTGCTTCAAATAACGATTGTATCGATTGCATTGTTACGCCACTAGGTGGCAACATTACTGTTAAAAATGTATCTATCACTGAATCATTCTTTCAGAAACAAGTGAAGTCTTTATGAATCTAACTTACAAAAATATTTCAGGTTTCACCTGAATCTTACATGTGTGTTCAAGCATCTTATTTGTGTTGAATTTGTGGTAACACTTTACAATAAGGTTCACTTGTTAACATTAATGTATTAACTAACATGAACTGACCATGAGCAATACATTTGTTACTGTATTTGTTCATCTTTGTTAACCTTGGTTAATAAAAATACAGATGTTCATATTTTGTTCATGTGCATTAACTAATGTTAACTCTTGAATTTAATAGCCTAATATATTAGTAAATGTTGAAATTAACATTAACAGATTAATAAATGCTGTAGAAATGAAGTTCATTATTAGTTCATGGTAATGTAGTTAGTGTTATTCTGCATGACCATATTCTACATCCCTTAATCCTACCCAATACTTAAACTTAATAACTACTACCTTACTAACTATTAATAAGCAGTAAATTAAGAGTTTGAGGCAAAAGTCATAGTTAATAGTGAATACGTGTTCCCCAAACCGTCCCCGACTGTTCCGTCCTCTTCCTGTTGTGATTTGTAGTTGATTTAAACTCAAGACACACTGTGTGTAGAGTAGATTATTTTACGCTTCGGTTGGTTGTCATCTGCTCACTCGTATCTTTATTTTCAATAATTGCTGGGATCAGATGGTAAATGCACAGTGCCGAATAGGACACACCAGTTTGTGTTATCAAATGAAGACCTACTGCTATGTTCCTCATTAAACATATTTTATTAAATTGAAGAAGTTTTTAACAGCATCAACCCTGAATCCGTCCAACTTCATGCAGTGCACTTCTCACATGACCTACAAAAGCAAAACCCTCTTCAGTGGTGTGAATGTGAGTGCTGTATCAGTTGAATTAATGCTAGTTGTCTTGTGTTTCTGGCAGGCGAAGCTGCTCTGAGAGGAGAGCCCAGAATGCAGTCCATGTCCCTGTCCTCTGCAGTCAGCAATCACAGGACGGGCCCTCCTCCCATCAGCCCCAGCAAGAGGAAACACAGCGGGGACCAAGCAGACGACGACATCGACTGTAACAGCGAGCATGTGGCCAAGATGAGCCGGCTGTTTGTCGCACAGTTGTAAGTGGAACCGATAATATCATGCCTCTCATTCTGGATACATCTTGTGCTTGTGTCCTCTCTCCACCAACATGGAAATCTGGTCCTTTTTAGAAACCGTCTTACTCAGCTTAAGTTAGGGCCGCGAAGGCAGTGTTCTTGCCGAAAGCGATTCTGGAATGTGCTGAAGACCGAGGCCTGGGATTCCTGACATTCCGGTGCTCGAAACGAAGCACATGGGCTGTTTGTAGTGCCTGGCCATGCCCTCATGGCAGAGCTGTGAACATTCCCCACATTCCAGCCCCGTTTGGAAGAGTGGCGTTTGGTCGTGGGACACGAGATAGGCTGTTCAGCAGTGAAAACGCCACACTGGTGCTAGGCAGAGCAGCGCAGACTGATTTATGACTGCCAATTTGTTCTGTCAATTAGGATCCAAGTGCAAAAGCCAGTGAGAACAACAGAAGCTCAGAGATTGAAGTGCTCCTTGTGTTTTTTGGCTCTACTAGAGCAGGTTTTCATGCTTGAATGTTGATTATTTTCCTCATATTCTCCATTGTTCAGCTCCTCTCTTCCCAGTCTGTCAGTAACGCTCTGTTTAGTTCCTGTCTCTATTAAGCCCCTCCTTCTGAAAAGCACAATGTGCTTTGATTGGTCGGCTGGAGTGGTGTGTTGTGATTGGTGTTTGGGAAATGTCCCGCCCCTTACCTAGCACCAGTTTCAACACACTACTAACTAACTCAACCAGGCCCCGCCCCTTTATTCTGTGTATGAATTATTTAAATGATAAATATTGTGACGCGTTCGTTCCCAGAAGACAACTCAAGACTACAGTGGACTACTTGGAAGCAAGCAGAATTGGTCCTCTTTAAATTTGGCTTTGACATTGTTTGTGTTTAACTTCTTGTGCTCAAATTTAAGAGCACAGGTTTTAAACTTTGACTGAATAGATTTACTTTTGTAATGCTATCACACTCGATTTGATCCTAGTCTTCATCTTGGCAGCCCGTCAGAGTTTATCACCGATTAAAAGGTCTACTCTAAAGCCTGTTGAGGTCCTGCTAGTGCTGAGAGTTGCAGATTCTTTACAATGCCTTCCCTTTTTAACACTCGCTTTCCTGCGTCTCTTCTGTAGTGACTGACGGCAAGATCCCGTTCATTGCCTTAATGCTGCTCTTGCTCATTTTATTTTGATGAAAATGTCAAAGTTTTTGTTTTGTTGAAGTGCAAGTGGTTGAGTGTTTTGTTTATTTCCAACTTTTTATTAATCTAAGAATTATTAGTGAACTGTTTCATTATTAATTAGCAGCAAACCTCTGCAGAAACAATTTACAATATAATTATAATTAAAAAAGAATTTATTTAAAATGTATTCAATTTGATTTTACTTTAGAAATTTGAGTTGTGTAAAAGGTGAAGTTGAAGTGTTTGTGAACCAAAAACATTGGTTTGTGTTGATGTTTTTACACGTCTTGTGTTTTTGTCCTAGACCCTGATATTAAAGTGTTAGTTCACCCAAAAATGTAATTTTTGTCATTAATTACTCACCCTCATGTTGTTCCACACCCATAAGACCTTCGTTCATCTTCAGAACACAAATTAAGATATTTTTGATGAAATCCAAGAGGTATATGACTCGTCTATAGACAGCAATATAATATACACTTTCAAGGTCCAGAAAGGTACTAAAGACATCGTTAAAACAGTCATGTGACTGCAGTGGTTCAACCTTAATGTTATGAAGAGACGAGAATACTTTTTGTGTGCAAAAACAAAACAAAAATAACCACTTTATTCAACAATCTCTTCTCTTCTGTGTCATTCTCATACGTTGTTTACGTCCAGAGCTTCCAGGTTCATCGTCAGAACGCCGACTCATTATTGGCCGGCTCCTGCGTCAGCATCACACGCATGCGTCGTGCTGATCACGTGATCAGCTTTGGCCAATACTGAGCCAGCATTCGGACGTAAACACGGAAAATAGCGTATGAGAATTGTTAGTTATTTTTGTTTCGTTTTCAAGCACAAAAAGTATTCTCATGGCTTCGTAATATTAAGGTTGAACCACTGCAGTCACGTGACTTTTTTTTTTTTTTTTTTTTTTACGATGTTTGTATTACTCTTCTGAATGACGGTAATTCCATTGCTTTCAATGGAGGATAAAAAAAAAAAAAACCTCTTGTATTTGATCAAAAATATCTTAATTTGTGTTCTGAAGATGAACGAAGATCTTATGGGTGTGGAACGACATGAGGGAGAGGAATTAATGACAAAGTTCATTTTTGGGTGAACTAACCCTTTAACTTTGAAAACTTATAACACAGAGGCTTTTGAGTTTCAGGAAAGTTTCTGCAAAATGTTTCCTAGCTTTTCCAAGAGTAGGAATACGTTTATATTCGAACACTGAGGTTTGAATTGTTCATTTTTTTTCTGTATTGCTCCACACAGACATGTGATTTTGATCAGGACAGAGGTGAAAGAGCCGCTCTTGATTGTTTTGGTTGGGAGTTTGCGGGTGACACCGGACACCACAGGCTGAAGCAGCTCAGGTTTCCATGATGCTGTTTTTCTATAGGAGTGGGGGCTGGGAAAATCACTCTTCCTGTGTCTCTACTCACTATAAGCTTTTGTCCAGAGTTGGAAAGTTATTTTAAGCATTTCTGGCTCTCTGTTAGAAGCATGCGTCGGTTGTCTAAGAGTCTTTAGAGTTGTTTCATGTTATGCTTGTTTTTGATCTACTTGTTTTTTTTACCTTTTCATGATTTCAGTCTGGTCTTCTCTGTCCGTGCCAGACTAAACAGTTTAAAGCAAAGAGATAAGACTCTTCATATACAGCTCCCTCAATGCTGCCAATGAAACCTCGTAGGGCTAATAAAACTGGAAACTCCGGGAGACATATTGTCGTCGAGTGGGCTCGGTGTCAGGGTGGGGGCCATTTTCTCATTTTCACTGCTTCCATGAAAACAAAGGGCCTCTTATCCGGTCAGCCCACTGCGTTCTGGAAGCTTGCTCCGGCCTGTCCCACTGGAGACGCCCCACTGCTGAATAAGACACACTGTTCCTGCCCTGGTCCCTGTTGACGTCCACAACAAAATAAGAGTTCCTCTGGTGTACCAAATGACTGAAAGTGCCATCTTTAAAACTGTCTTTAGTGTGTAATGTTGCTGTTTGATCATGAAAAAGCTCTGCAAAGTTCCAGTTCTTCTCTATATCAGTGTCAGTGTTTCTGAAACGCCTACATCTTGAGTTTTCTTCACAGTATTCCTCATTTAAATAATTCATACGCAGAATAAAGGGGCGGGGCCTGGTTGAGTTGGTTAGTAGTGTGTTGAAACTGGCGGTTATGGTAAGGGGCGGGACATTTCCCACCAATCACAACACACTGCTCCAGCCAACCAATCAGAGCACATTGTGCTTTTCAGAAGGAGGGGCTTCATAGAGACAGGAACTAAACAGAGCGTTACTGACAGACTGGGAAGAGAGGAGCTGCAACAATGGAGAATATGAGGAAAATAATCAACATTCAAGCAGGAAAACCTGCTCTAGACTTTGTAAAAGGGCATAATATGGCTTCTTTAAGTAGTGTAGATCATAAATGCAACAGAAGGTTATCATTAGCAGTCCATACTTTCAATATTTGACCTAAATCTCCCTGTAAGAAGCAAGTAAGGACAGACATCTGATTTCAAAGGTTCTCCTGGAGCTGGGAATAATCCACGGCAGCCTGTGTGTTCCTGCTGGGAACTTGGAGACTGTGTCTTTCTCATGCATCCATAGCCAGCCAAATGGAGAGTCATGAAAAGGCAGTGCCAGTGTGGTTAGGGTTTATAAAATAATGTTTTTATGCTAACTTTTATATGTAAGCAAACACATGAGTGGCTCATTTGTGTTTGGATTATAATTTGTCTAAGCAAACGGTTTAAAACTGATTACACACAGTGTGGTACAGGTCCAAACTCTGAAACTGCCATTTACCTTTTTGGATGCTCCTTTTAAAATCGGAGCCAAAAATAATCAATGTGCCAAAATGTTTTAGTTGCTTCAGTAACCGCATTTAACATGCAAGATTTACAAATGGGAAGTAAATGAATTCATTATATAAATGTAACACCAGTTAAACAGCTCACGCTATTAATAAAGCTCTTTTGGTAATGTTTTAAAGCACATTTCTAATGATTTGTTCTCTTGTGGTGTTATAAGAATGCTAGAAATATGGCTGATATTGAGTGGCGTGTATGGGACGGCTCTATCAGATGAAGCACCATTTCCACAGTACTGACTGTTTGTATCCTGTGGTTCTGCCTTCCTTGCCTTGATTTCTCCCAGATGTTTCCTGTATCTTTGTGGGCGAGGGTCCAGTGACTTAAAGGAGAAATAAGAGAGAAATCTTCCTGCCAAGATCTGTGGTGGATTCGTGAGGTTTTGCCGCACGGCTATGAAATGCAATTATGAGAAAATGTCCCTAGTTTTATTGGCCTGCATCTGTGACTAAAGTGAGTCTTGTAGAGTTCACATCACTGCTGTGAAGTGTGGAGCAGACTGCCTACTACATTGTTGCTTGTTCATCCTGCGTACGGTTTCAATGTGAAGATTAGGGCCGGGCAAAAACATCTTTTTCGATTAATCATTTTTTAAAATGTTGAAAACGATCTCGCAGATCTTCACATCCAGTTTAATGGCACAAAGATTGCTTCTTAAATACTAAGGCTGTTACTGTCGCAGTACTATAAGTTAGCACATTACTTATATTGTAGGTGTGTACCTCATGATATGATTCAAATTCGATTCTTGAGGTCAAGATTTGACCAAACATTGATTCTCGATTTTGAATCAAATTTCGATTCGATATGTTTAGATTTAATTCTAATTTACTGTTTTCTTACCTTAGCTGGGGGCTCGTCCGGGATATTCCCAAGAAACATAGGTTCCCAAGGATCACTGTGGTAGACAGTTTAATAGGTCTTGAAGAAAAAAATCCCACCAAATTAAATGTGAACCTTGAAATTTTGTTTTTCTTTCCATTTTAGTCAACCCAATATTATAAAACAAATGGCATTTATGCTGACTGCAATCATTACACACATCACTGAGTCTTCTGTAATAAAGCAAGGCAGGCAGTTTTATTTCATTTTTGATATTTAAAATAGGAACAAAGCGCATTACAAACAATAGAACAAATACAATAGAACAGGTACAGTAGACTGGGTTTATTTAACGTAGTATTTCTACTAATCAAATGTAAAAATAAAATACTGTATAGTCTTCACTTAATGAATGAAATATAAATTGGTTCATATTAAAGATACAGAAGTGATTTGGTCAAGCAGTTAGTGATTTTTTTTTTTTTTTTTTTTTTTTTTTTTTTTTTAATTGACATTAATGGAACAGATGGCAACAGCTATTTATGAGGCTGCTGTCCCTTTAAAAATGAATGCACTGATCTAATACAGTTACGCATCCATTTTTGTCCTAGCTTATTGCTTATTATCATGCATATTACTAGAATATTGGCTATTTATTAGTACTAATTAAGCACATATTAATGCCTTATTCTGCATGACCTTATTCTACATTCTTAATCCTACCCAATTGCGCACAATTTCAACTTAACCACTACCTTACTAACTATTAATAAGCAGTAAATTAGGAGTTTATTGAGGGAAAAGTCGTAGTTTGTGTTCCCTATACTAAAGTGTTAGCATTGTTTTTATGTGAATACTCCACACAGTTTGCAGTTTAGCATAATTGTGGGTGTATTTTACCATGCAAGCGCAATAAGCTGTGAAAGAGAACTGAATTTGGGATGGCATACATCTGCGCTCGGCTGTGTTTCCATCAGTTTGAGCACCACATGAGTCCTTTTTCAAGTCTTATTGTAACTTATAATAACTCTTTAAAGTGTCAAAAGCTTATAGTACTGAAAAGTTAAATAAGTGTAACACTTTAGAAAATTGTTTTTTTTTTTTTTTTTGTCTAAATTTTTTAATCGATGTGAATTGATTCTACACCTATTATATTGAGCCTTGTGCTGAAACATCAAAATACACAAGAGCTTCATGTGAAAGTAGATTCACACTATTCAGAATCCCAAATATCTACGTTCTTTCCTGAGCAAGAGTCTTGAAAGCACTCGTGGGATATTGCCAGAGCAGTTAGCTCACATCAGAGAGGAATAGCAGGGAACTGAAAGATCTCATGAAAAGGCCTCTTTGCTGTTTGTTTTCAAAGGATCTTGAGTAAAGAGGCTTTCAGTAGGTTTTTCTGAATATTATTCAGCTTCTCTTAGATCTGACCTTACTGCTAATTATATGAAGCTTGAAGCCAATATAGCTTCACGGCCTTGTGCTATGGTGTAAATGTGTGGCTACATTAGTGTAATTGTGTCAAAAAATCCATAGGCAAAAATGGTCTTGTCTATAGTGATGTATGGATCGCAGGATTCCCTTTCAAACGAGCAGCTTTATGTTGGCTTACATTGCAAAATCCATGAGTCCAACTTGGAATACGTGGGGAAATTGCATGGATTCCTTTTGGAATGACTGGATTTTGCCTGCAAAAATTCACTGAACAATTAAAGGTGGACACTATGAAGTTTCATATGTAACAATATACAGTACCTTGATATAGTTTGCGGCAAATTCAATGATAAATTTAGTCGCCACGAAACTTGTATGTCTGTCTGTCTTCTGTGGATCCTTTGAAGACCGTCAACAGAGTCCAGAACTTTCAAGCTACTTTTTTTTTTCGTGTGTGTGTATGTATAACAATATTATATATGTAACCTTCCAGCTGTGGTGCTGTCATCATGATATCTCAACTTCTTTAGGGCCGTATGTACACCGTGTACGTTTTGCAGTGAAAGTTGATCTTGCCGAGGAAGTGATTGTGACGGAGTAGTTTCTGACAGATTTCCCTCCACAGCTTTCCATTAGTTATTGTGAGGACAGTAATTTCCGGTAGACGTAACAGTTTACTTGCAGATGCTTCGCTTGCCAATTGTGTTGCCAAGTAACAGACAATTTCAAGGATCGCAGCCCACACAGCTGAGCCTCGACAAAACCTACACCGTTTATTCTCCCCGAAGGTGGACCACGGTCACCAAACTGAGGTTACAGATTCTGCATTGAAAGCATTTCCTTCAAATACCTGATTAGAGTTTCACTCGCTCTTCCCGTGCTGTTGTTCAGCTCTCTTGTGTGCCCGGTGAAGGGTATTAAGTTCTCTTCCTGTGAAGCACAGATGAAGCCTTTTGAATAGTGCACTTGGCCCCTTGCTGGGCCTCCGCTCTGTTGGCAACAGGAGGCCGATCGTTCCGGAAGGGTGGAATAGCGCTTCTGGGCTTTGCTGCATGTGTGTCTATTCTTTTAAGGGGAAAAGAAAAACAGGAAAGGAGGTCGGTAGTGGGAAAGGGCCTTTTGTAACTAGCGATCTGAGCTAATGTAGAGTTGGAGGCGAGGTTTGACAGCCTCGATCAAATGGAACAAAACTTTCTTTAAAATAATAGAGATTATTTGTTGAGCACACTAAATGAATGCTCGAGTATAAGCAATGTTGACTCCATACAAACCCTTCTTATCAAGCCATCGCGACTGCTTGCGGGAGGTGCGTAGCTCTTGCCAGGCCCACTGAATGCGGCATTAATAGCTCTGCTTGTTTGTGCCATTCGGCGTGGGCCTCAGTACAATCCCTCCTTTGTTTCTCTTGCAGAGGCAAGCCTGCCAATGGGGACTACCGCAAGGACCCCCGGGATCGCAGCCGCAGTCCCATAGAGCGCCTCGGCGCCCCCGCCATGAGTCTCGTTGGTGGTCACCTCTACGCCCACATGCCCAGCCTGGCCATGGACCAGCCTCTCGCACTGACCAAAAACATGGACGCCTCCCGCACTGTTGCCATCTCGCCTACTGTCAGCCCTGTTGAGCGCCAGCAGGTAACAACTTCAGTACACAGTAACTTTTTATTTTTTTGTTTTTCTTGATTTAAAAGGTGCTGAACTCCTTTCTGTTGGTGATGTTTAGAAGCAAGTTTCATCAGACTCCCTTGAAACCATGTTTGGCTTCATTAAATTTCCAGGAAAAAGCTCAGCTATCCACTGATATGAACAAAATACGTTTATTTTTTTCAACTCATGAACAGGAAGTCAAGTCTCTGTAATAATACAATACAGGAAACGTCATAAAATATTAAACTAATTTAAATTCTGATGTGAAGTAGCTCTACAAAGACAATGGTTTCGTTATTCAGTTCAAGTCAGTTCAATGTTGATTCAGTTCAATAACAGTGTCAGTTGCAAAACTCAATCATGAAACATTCGATTTAGCTATTAAGCAGCTCTACAGAAGACAATAGTGTCATTCATTATTCAGCTCAGTTTAGTTTAAGTTTTGTTCTCATCCAACAGTATCAGTGCAGTCAAATCTATAATATTGCTGGATATTTTATATATATATATATATATATATATATATATATATATATATATATATATATATATATATATATATGTGTATGTATAAGTATTAGTTCACTTCAAAATTAAAATGTCCTGATATTTTACTCACCCCCATGTCATCCAGGATGTTCATGTCTTTCTTTCTTCAGTTGAAAAGAAATGAAGGTTTTTGAGGAAAACATTCCAGGATTTTTCTCCATATAGTGGACTTCACTGGGGTTGAAGGTCCAAATGTCATTTTCATTGCAGCTTCAAAGAGCTCTACATGATCCCAGATGAGGAATAAGGGTCGAAGAAGTTGGAGGAGAAAACGAGATGGAGTTTTTCGCCCTACCGCGGTACTTCCGCCTACGCCACACGTGACCTTTCCAATGTGATTACGTAATGCGTGGAGCAGCACAGAGCAGTGCTAAATGAGCATTTGTGGTTAAAAAGTATACAAATTATTAACTTTTTTTTTTCTTTTAGAAAATGGCTGATGGTTTCTCTAGATAAGACCCTTATTCCTCGCCTGGGATCATGTAGAGAAAGAAAGAAAGACATAAACATCTTGGATGACATGGGGGCGAGTAAATTCAGGAAATTTTCATTCTGAAGTGAACTAATCCTTTAAGTGTCTTATAAACTCCAAAGGTGTCAGTGGCAAGAGTCAAACTCCTTTAGGTAACAGAAATGGAGAATAAGACCTTGGAAAACCAGGATCAGTCAGCTCTGATCTCTTCTGGTTAAATGAATGAACATGATGTGATTTATAATTTAGGAAGTCTGTTGTTCTGTTTGTTTGCTCATCTGAAGTGTGTGTGTGTGTGTGTTGTGTGTGCAGAATCGGCCATCTGTGATCACATGTGCCCCAGCGAACAACCGTAACTGTAACCTCACCCACTGCACCGTGTCTCACAACGGCTGCTCACCCAGCTTGACTTCAAACTATCGGAGACCCTCCAACTGTAAGTACAGGCAAACCTCTCTGGATCGTAGCTGGCACTTTACATGATTGGGGTACAGATGGATGTCCTATTACTTTTTCTTCTAATAATGACACTTATCCCATGCCCTTTACAGAGAGAACTATTAGATGTCAGATAAATTATGTAAACGCAAAATTTAATCCTGTTACCAGTACCAGATATAGAGTAACTGACATGCCGGAAGTGACGTAATTTAGTCAAGTTCATTAGTCAAGATCAGCCACTTCACCCTGTTACCAAAGTATTTAATAAATAAATTTATATTTAATAATTTAATTTACTTTTATTTTATAAATTGTAGTGCAATTTTTCGAACTTTCTAAATAGACTTTTCAGTGAAAATTTCTAATTTTGTGAATTTAAAGTAATTTGCATTATCCAACCACCACATATGAAGTGTGCACTTGTACTGGAAGATTTTTCTGCCAGGCATATTTTATGGTTTCATCATTTAATTTTTTGTCTGAGAAATGCAAATTCACTTAGTTCTAGTCGCACAAATTTTTAAATTTGAAAGGATCCATTGCCATTGATGCTTCCAGTGTCATGCCTGTATGGGAAAATGAACAATTTTGTATTCCAATTTTGATACCACGGCTAAAACTACTAGCCTAACTAATATACATTTAAAACATTATTAAAGACAAGTAAACAGTCATTAAGGGAAAAAAAAAATAATCAAGTAAAATTACAAGCAAAAGCACAAATAAATACAACAGAACAAAGATACAAAGTGTTTTTCAGGTACAGAAATTTAATAAAGTAATCAAATGTAAAATAACTGCATAGTCTTCACTGTATTAAATGAAATGTAGATTACTAATCTTTAATAATTAGGGCAGTTTTAGCATCAATATTGCTAAAACTGTGAGAGGCGTGTCGCAGGGTGTCAGGTATAGGAATCTTAGATTTATTACAGAGTTTAACCATCATAGAGTGAAAGTTTTATAATTTGCATATGTTTTAGGTCCTATCAGTTTAAACATTCAAACAATTTTGAACCATTCAAGCGCAAAGAGAACTCAATTCGGAACTCACAGAGAGCCACGCAGATGCACACGAACACCTAATTACATTCTCTTCTGCTAAATGGACACACACATGCAAAATTGTCAAAATGCCCGTCTTGGCAAGTATCCTCGTAAACACAGTTGTTTATGGCTTATGTGAACATAAACAATTGAGAAAGAAAACAGATGTGTATCATTATATTGGATCAGTTTATTCCAATATCGTGCAGTCCTATTATTAATGTTTTTCTTTGTTTTTAATGTTAATAAAACAACAAACGACGCTGACAGCAGGAATATTTGGCTGCTGTCACTTTAAGAGCTGCACGGATCCAATATACTGATACTGATACAGCTGCGTTGACTTTCTCAACAGTTTGTTCACTTAAGACAATCGACTGCGTTTACTAGGATACACAGCAAAGACGGGCATTTTTTGACAATTTTGTGTGAATTTGTCCAAGCATAAGAAGTGAAAGAGAGCTCAATTCAGTATTCGTGCGCTGTCTGAGGCACATGCTTCGGATGTTTCCGCACAGAAAACTAATTGAGTTCCATTTTGTGCTTGAATATTTCAATTTGCAAGGCTTAAACTTTCATGATGAAGCACTGACCCGTCAACTGTCCTGAGCATCGTTCATGTTCATGTTCTCGCCAACATTATATTGTTAGGATCCATAAAAATGTTAACGGCCAACTGGCGAGTGACACCGTTTCATATCCCTGCCAACACTGGGGATTTTTACTCTCATTTGGCGCTTGGCGAGTGTTAATTTTAGGATCTGGCTCTAGGAGTCACATTAAAAAAAAAAAAAAAGAATATTTTCCTGATGTGAACAGCTTATCCTAACCTGGTTGAAAAATGGTTCAGTTTTTGGTTAATAAGTTTTCTCATTTTCACTGCAAATGACTGTAATGCTATAATTTGCTTGCTAGAAAATAATGTAAATTTAATAAAGTCAAACAATTTCCCCAACTTTTAGTAGGGTTAAACACCTAATTTTCCCCCTCAATAAGCATCTTAAAGAACTGTTTTGTACCCTACCAATTTATCAGCTGTGTGAAAGTGTTTTAGCAAAATACATCTGTACTAAGCAGCCTTTCCCTGTGCCTTCAGCGAACACCGCCTGTGACCCCGTCATCGAGGAGCATTTCCGTCGCAGCCTGGGCAAGAACTACAAGGAGCCCGAGCCCGTAACAAACTCGGTGTCCATCACCGGCTCGGTGGACGACCACTTCGCCAAGGCGCTGGGTGAGACGTGGCTGCAGATCAAGGCCAAGGGCGGCTCCTCCGGAAGCCCAGACTCCTCTCCGAACGGCCACATGGTCAACCACAATCACTCCCCTTCCCTCGTGTCTTGAAAAGAGGACCAGCGAACCCCAGTCCCGCCTCTTCCAGCCCGCTTCACTCTCAAAGCAGCCATGCATGTTTTAGCAGAGCTGATGTATAGCTATGTACATAAGAACGCACGACAAGGAGGTGCTCATTCGTGCATTTTTTCCTTTCAATTCTTTTTGTTTGCAAGTTTGCTAGTATACTTTTAGCTTGGCTGTTGCGTTATGGGATGCCCATACCTTTTATAAACAGCATCGTCGAGCAGGAAGCCTTTCGGTTTTTGAGATCAAAATCAGCCAGGCGCTTATCTAACCATCTGCCTCAGATACCAAAGAAACCGCTGATGCAAACCTTTTACCCAGAAGCCATTCTTCCATTGCACCCAATCTGTCTTTCACACACTCTCTCCCGGTCGTACCCTGAATCTGCATGTGTATACTTGAAACAGAAGGCCTGGACTGATTTTGCACTATGGATGGATCGAGGTGGTGTCAGTTTAGCGTCGGATGCACGCGATCGGATGTTCAGAAGACGTATAGGAGGGTGACACAGGTGGGAAGCGATGCGGTTCACATCGCTTCAGCAGGAAACGCTGGTAAGGGGGAGGGAACCTGTTTTCGGTCGCTTCGGCTCTCGCTTCAGACATTTCTCTCTACGGTGCTGACAACTGGACTGCGGCAGTCGTGGGCATTCTTGTCGTTTTGGATTCGTTTTTTTCCCCAGGCACTGTGGTTTTAGTAGAGTAGATGGTTTAAGGGTAAACTAGTGCTTATAAGTGCATGTTTTTAAAATAGCTGGTATCTATTATTGTGTAGACATTTCAATCGTAATACTTTTTAGCCTTTTCTTCAGATTTGATTTTATTTTTGTCAGTAACAGTCCTAGATAAACTTACTGCTGGTACAGTTGTACTCCATATTATTATTTTCTATTCAATATTCATTGTGGTAGCTGCCAGATACAAAAGAGAAAAACAGCCTCCGGAAAGGCCATCTATATATATTAACGGTTGGTTTTGTATGTTATTAATCCGTGGTACAGGATGCTGTCGCTTTGCATGACTGAAAAAGCAGCGTTAGCAGCTATGGACAGGTCAACTGTAGCGTTGACAATCTGCCGGAAACGTCAAGCTAATTTCGTGTGTGTTCGTTGTTCTTCATCTCTTAATTCTGCTTTCAGCTGTGGAAACGGGCCTGGTTTTCCAACGGTCCGCCTGTACCGAAACAAAACACATTCCTCCGATAGGGAACGTCGTGCAGGTCTTGTACTTTCTCCCGTGTTCAGTATAGCTACTAACTCGAGACAAGAGGTTGCAGATGCAGGAGACGCTTGCGCTCGTCCTTACATTCCATCGGCCCCATTGGATACGGCTAAATTCTCATATGAAGAAGAGCTCATCGTTGGCGACGTGCGAGCGCCCTTTTCTAAAGTCCTTCTTCACGGTGATTTCATCGCTCCTTTTGCATGCATTTCCCACAACATTGTCGAATCCTACGCGAGACCTTCAGGGTTTACGGAGGTCCGTCACACACATTTCACTACCAGTTCACTGGGTAGGACACTTTCTCACTCTCCGCTTGTGACACACGTTACCCTACACGCTGTAGGTAAATCACTTAATGAAAAACAAAAAAAAGTTTTTATATAGGAAACTATAAGACCATCATTACGCTGTGCGTAACGAATGTACAGAGAAAAAAAATCGTAGGTATTTTTTGAGGAACAATTAATTTGTTAATGATATGTAGCTATTTAATTTTTCCCTTGTCCTTTATTGTAATCATGCTTTTTTTTTTTCGAGGAAAAAAGTTGATCTTTTTTGTTTGTAGGTTTTGTCTGTTTAAGGTTAAAGTGCAGGAACACAGTTATTCTATGAAAACACTGCGTTAGTGTAATAGCCACTTGTGTATTATTTCCGAAGGCTACTGAGCAGAGTCTCGACACACTTCTGAACGGAGGCTTTCAACTGTCTCTGGAGACAATTGAACAAACCGACTCCGTCTCACCGACCGCGAGTCAATCCACTCCAATATGATCAGTTGGGATTTGAGCAACAATATTTTCTATTTGATGTGCGCTTCCAGGAGAACGACGACAAGAAACCAACGTTTAAAACACTTCGCTGCACCTCGAGTGTACTTCTTAATGATTTGTAAATCTGTATTATACCCTCATTTCATGGCCTTGTTTCTCCTTGGAATAAAACAAACTTTTGGCAGGCCATTGTTTTGTACTTTTAAGTAGCCTCAATGAACAATAAAGTGCTCTTAAACCACAGCCTGTGACTTCAGACTCATCCTTTAGAAAAGAAAACGCTCTCCAGAAATGCATGAGTGATAAACCTGGGAAAATATTAACGAGAAATACTTTAAAACGTGTTTTAATGTCATGTCAGAATGACTGTAATTCCACTAGAGTTTCGTAATTGCAATTTGGAAACCCAATGCAGTAAACTGACTGAGCATGTGCCAAGAAACCTAGCGTTTCAGTTGGACTGTCTTCCTGTCGCCAATAACAAAGTCTCAGAGAATGCTGTAATCTTGCAATTAGGGCTGTCACTAATGGTTATTTTGACGATTAATCAAGTAATCGGACTATTTTGACGCTTAATTGGGTAATTGGTCGATTATTTTGGCAAGTGATTACTTGATTAATCACCAAAATAATCAACCAATCACTTAGTTTGATGCTTAATTGGGTAATTGGTCGATTATTTCGATGATTAATCGAGTAATCAGTCGATTATTCTGGCAATTAATCAAGTAATCACTTATTTTGATGCTAATTGGTCACTCATTTTGATGATCGAGTAATCAAGAC
This sequence comes from Ctenopharyngodon idella, assembly GCF_019924925.1. NCBI lineage: Eukaryota > Metazoa > Chordata > Actinopteri > Cypriniformes > Xenocyprididae > Ctenopharyngodon > Ctenopharyngodon idella. The sequence goes on along the minus strand of NC_067230.1, from coordinate 16,544,522 downwards.
TATTTTGACTGTTACTCGAGTAACCGGTCAATTATTTTGATGCTTAATCAAGCAACTGGTCGATTATTTTTGACGATTAATTGAGTACTTTTTGTTTTTGTAATAGACCTAAGCAAAGACGTAAGCCTTAAAATGCATATATAACAATAAGGCAATAATATTTTGTTCAAAAAGTATCAAAAGCAAGTACTCATGTGGTTTTATAAAACAACACTTTTTATATTATGTATATTATGTATTTTAACAATCATCTTACGTACATTATGTATTATAATAAATGCCTGCAGAGGGTGCCAACGGCACTTTACAGCAGATCAAATCCTTGTTTAACACTGACCAAATGACATTTAATTCAAATGTCCACTTAATCTTTGATATTTGAAGTGAAATGTTACAGACACTGTAACTTCTTGAACAAGAACATGTGGACATCAGAACATGCAAACTCAGAGCGAGGGTTTAAACTTTTATTTTGAGATATATATATATATTTAAACCTGCAGGGCATATATTTAATTGAATCACAGCTTTTGTGAATTCACAGTAGCACTATGTTGCTGTATTATGATTTTAAATGGTTTTAATACATTGTTGCAGTCTTAGAAAACATTTTAATAATGCGGTTCATGGATTCTCGTCCGTGGAATGGCCCACTTCCAGTATTTTGCCGGTTACTCGACATGGATAAAATGAAACAGGATGTTTTAAAGTCAAGTATTTGAATTTAATCGAGGAATGGTGACAGCCCTACTTGTAATAATAGTAATTCCAGCACATGGATGCAGCATTAGTACTATTTACCCACTTACCTCAGTGAATAAAAGCAAGCCAATATTACCAAGCACATACTGTGTGAATATATTCCATGTTTATTGTGAGAAATCCCATGTTACTAGACATTTACAGCGTATTGATGTAGCGCAGACGTTATGTTGAGTGACTGGATGTCCAGTACAGATCTTTGTTCCTGATCCAGGAGTTCGGAGCTGAAACACCTGCAGCAGTGTCGTCCAGTTCAGGTGTGTTTGCATCGGCATTGACCTCTGAAGACCCTGATACCAATGAACATTACGACACTAAACATGCTTTCACCTCCTGGGTCCCACTGACATTATATTTTAGTAAAGAGCACATTCAGGGCTTTTCAGAGATACCAAATGTTTGGAGGTTTAACCAAGACAACAACTTCTGCTTTAAAAATGACTGAATGATCAAATTTAGCAATCTTATGGAAAACATTATTTTGTAATTATTTAAATCAACATCTCAGGAAAATGTTATGGGTTTCAAATCAAAATATGACTGTTACAAAACAGGGCATTGATTTCATGCTATATTATGAAAATGTTGCCAACTATTACTCTCATTATTACACTTCTTTTTTTCATTGCATGTTGCTCCAAGAACGCGTTAATATGCAAATTAGATAGTGTATAGATACATTGCATTGAATGGGAAAACCCATGCATGGCCATTTTACATACATTTTGCATAAAGTAAAATAGTATAAATTCATTCTGTTATATCTTTCATAACATAGTGGAGAATCATCTTTAGACAAAGTTTGGTTAAAAAAAAAAAAGGTGAATGAAAAAAAAAAAATCCCATTGTTTTTCCCTATACATGTCTTTTTTTTTAAACTTATGAGGACACAGCATATTATATGAATAAAATATAATTTTTCAAAAATGTTTTCTTCTTACGCTCTAAACAATGTAATGACACAAAAAAAATACTAAATTAAAAAAAAAAAAAAAAAAAACTTTTTTCCTCTAGGTAATAAGAATAAGAATAATAGTTTATTATTCTAACATTATGAAAGTTTTCCCAAAAACTGTCCAGTGGACAAATACTTGAACGCATGACTTTAAAAAAGATAGTTCACCCAAAAATCACTCTCATGTTGTTCCATATAAATATGATCACTTGAGATGAACCGCACTGTTGAGTATTTACCATGTGATGTGCTGTGTTTGTGCGCTGATCAAAATTTGTAAAATATTATAGCCTAAATGTAATCTCTCCATCATATAAAGCGATCAATAACACTGCTCCATTCATATGGATTCATTTTAGGATCTCTTTGTATGTTTTAACGTATGAAAGTTTCAATGGAAGGACAGAAATTGCAGGTTTCATTAACAATAAATGCATTTGTTTTGAAGATGGACGAAAGTCTGATGGGTTTGGAACGACATGAGGACGAGTTATTTGGGTTCACTGTCACTTTAGGACAGAACAACACTGGACCAGACCAGAGCGATCACTGCATCAGTTTGAGTTTCTTTAATGACGGCATCTATAATCCACAGACAGATATAATGTGATTTGGTGTGAATGCTTAAGACAAATATTTCAACAAGAACATGATGAAAGATACATGTGCAGTGAGGTGACTGTATGAGACTGTTCACTTAACAGTGAGTACACGATCACAGACAAGCTGCCATGAAAGTCACGGCCAATGAAGTTTGACCCAGAGTCCTTCAGATGCTGTCATCGTCACTCATGTCCCAGATCTGAAGAGCAGAAGAAGAGATCAGGCTGTTAAAAAAGACGTTCAAATACAGTTTTACATACTGTACACTACCAGTCAACAGTCTGGAGTGATTTCTGAAGGATCATGTGACACTGAAGACTGGAGTAATGATGCTGAAAATTCAGCTTTGATCACAGGAATAAATTATAGTTTACTATATATTCACATAGAAAACAACTGATTTACATTGTAATAATATTTCAAATTTTTACTGTATTTTTGATAAAATAAATGCAGCCTCGGTGAGCAGAAGAGACTCTTTCAACAACATAAAATAATCCAGAACTCATAAGTATCATAAGACCATAAAGTGAGGATCTGAAGCTGATGTAGTTTGTCATCCGGTGTGATTGTGAGGCAGAGAGAGCTGCAGGTGTGCAGAATTATCATCACGTGAACATCTGAACATACAGCTAAAGCTCTTCTCAAACACACTAATCCGACACACAACACACGCGTCTGAAGACTGAACTAAACTCACACTGCATGTAAAACAGACAAACGCTCCAGACGTGTGCGGCTGCAGCGCTTTCTTCTGCGGCACACCTGGCCGTCAAAAGCTCCGTGTCATTGACATGCTAATAAAAGCTGAACAAAAAAACAACTTCAGCGGCCTCGTCACTTTGAAGTCTGCGCCAAGTCAAAAAAACAAAACCTCTGAGAGATAAGTGAGAAGTAAAGAGAGCTGAGAGAGGAGGAACTACTGACCCTCAGATACTGTACAACACACACTACTGCCTTCAGACACACACGAGCGAACGTCTCAGAGAAACACTCGTTTATATACAGCCTTCATGAGAAGAGTCGTGTGTGTGAAATACAATCAGAAAGAGTCACAGAGACTGCATTTATTTTCAAAAATACAGTAAAAACAGTAAAATATTATTATCCTAACTCTTTTTTTATCCACTGCCCTGCCTCGGTGAGCGCTCGCTTTTGTCTGTAGCAGCGGTTTAGGGCTGTAATTACGCGAATCATCTTAATAACAGTGTAGTGCATGAATCATTCAATTATATCAGCGCTGTAGAGTCGACGCATGGGCGTGTGACCGCATGTCAAACATGTTACACACATCAATACAAGCCTTGCGTTCGCCTCGAGATGTGTGTGTGTGTGTGTATGAGAGAGAAAAACATAAGGAATATACTTCTAATCTAAATCTGACTGAATCACGTGTGATCTTCTGTTTGTCTTCATAACGCAGAATGCTTTTTTCTAATCTTTTCATTCTGAAGTAATGACTGAGAGCAGAACGTACATGTAAACAGTCCATCTTCATTTCCCGCTCACATTAACCTGACGAGTTATTATTGAAGCTGTTATTACATAACCAGTGCAGATGAAATCACTGCCGTCCATGTTCCTCGCAAAGACCTTCAGATTCATGATTCACACAATGACAAACATAAAAATCATATTTACTTTAGACACAAGAAATGAACAAATTAGAAGCACGGTTGCTGGCTCCGTACCGTCAGAGGAGCTGAATCAAACCAAACCTCAAGATTCACATCATTCAGCACATTCAAACACGTCAGGTGGATCCATCCATTCATTCATTCTGACTGAAGCGTCCACAAACCCTGTGCAGAGTCCTGCAATATCAAGACGAGGGTCTATAAAGCGATACTACATCCTCAAAAGTATGCCTGTCCAAACACACTGTGCTTCATTTTAACTTGGAGCTTCACTTTATTACAATTTCCAGTCGCTCAGAATATCAAATCTGAAATTCTTTCGCACTCAGTTTACTGTAGTTGAACACGTCTCACTTCAGAAACACAAAGTAAATCATGTTTTAAATCACAGTACGACCAAAACTAGAGAGAGAGAGAGAGAGAGAGAGAGAGAGAGAGAGAGTGTGAGTATAATGTATAATGTCACTGTATAATGACAAAAGCACATAACGATAATCACTAAATTCATGAAAACTGAAAGTAAATAAATAAAAGCTAACTGCAAATATTAATAAAAGTAAAATAACAGTGAATCTGATGTATGAATCTGCAGGCTTGTTTCATAATTCATTTAACTGACTTTTTTCTAGGATTATATCCATTTGATCCTCTATGGAAGCTTGTTTCTGCCACTGGAAAAAAAAAAAAAAAAAAGTAATTATGACTATAATGAAAATGTCTTTTTTCCTTCACAATTGGACAATATAACTCACAATTCTGACTTTATATCACGCAATTCCGACTTTATAACTTGTAATTCTGACTTTATATCTCGCAATTCCGACTTTATTAACGCAATTTCGACTTTATAACTCACAATTCCGACTTTATAACACAATTCTGACTTCATAACCCGCAATTCCGACTTTATAACTCGCAATTCTGACTTTATATCACACAATTCCGACTTTATAACTCACAATTCCGACTTTATAACACAATTCTGACTTTATATCTCGCAATTCCGACTTTATATCTCGCAATTCCGACTTTATAACTTGCAATTCCAACTTTATAACTTTATATCCAGTCATTCTGACTTTATAACTCGCAATTCTGACTTTATATCTCGTAATTCCGACTTCATAACTCACAATTCTGACTTTATTAACGCAATTTCGACTTTATAACACAATTCCGACTTTATATCTCGTAATTCTGACTTTATATCTCACAATTCCAACTTTATATCTCGCAATTCCGACTTTATATCACACAATTCCGACTTTATAACTCACAATTCCGACTTTATAACACGCAATTCCAACTTTATTAACACAATTCCGACTTCATAACTCGCAATTCCGACTTTATTAACACAATTCTGACTTTATAACTTGCAATTCCGACTTTATAACACAATTCCAACTTTATAACTCGTAATTCTGACTTTATATCTCAAAATTCCAACTTTATATCTCGCAATTCCGACTTTATATCATGCAATTCTGACTTTATATCTCGTAATTCGGACTTTATATCTCGCAATTCCAACTTTATATCTCGCAATTCCGACTTTATATCACACAATTCCGACTTTATAACTCACAATTCCGACTTTATAACACGCAATTCCAACTTTATTAACACAATTTCGACTTTATAACTCACAATTCTGACTTTATATCACGCAATTCCGACTTTATATCTCGTAATTCTGACTTTATATCTCGCAATTCCAACTTTATATCTCGCAATTCCGACTTTATATCACACAATTCCGACTTTATAACTCACAATTCCGACTTTATAACACGCAATTCCAACTTTATTAACACAATTTCGACTTTATAACTCACAATTCTGACTTTATATCATGCAATTCTGACTTTATAAAGTCAGAATTACGAGATATATCACACAATTCTGACTTTATATCACGCAATTCTGACTTTATAACTTTATATCCAGTAATTCAGACTTCATAACTCGCAATTCCGACTTTATAACTCGCAATTCTGACTTTATATCTCATAATTCTGACTTTAGAACTCGCAATTCCGAGAAAAAATGTTAGAATTGTGAGAAACAGTTGCAATTACCTTTTTTATTTTATATTTCATGGCGGAAACAAGTTTCCATATTCCTCAGTTGAGTCAGTGGGTTTGCTTGGCAATAAACCAGTTCATCTGCAAAAACTCTAAACATGATATTCCTTTAATGTGACTCGAGTCAAAGTAAAGACGAGCAGATGCTTTTCATTATCCTCAACACAATCATCTCATTCTGGAACATGGAAGATCTCCAGCAGAACTGTTATATTAAACCGGTTATGGATGAAAGACGAGTTACCTGTAACAGTGACGGGTTGGTTTAATTATTACAACCTGTGAAATATTTAAAATGATATTAGTATAAACAAAGATGAGTCCTGGAGCTAGAAGAGCTGTAATTTTGCTGGATTGTCAGGTTGCCGGAGGACAAACAAAGCTTTTGCATGAAATCTGGAGCAGTTCAGCTGCTGGAGAACATGTCTGGTCAGGTCTGAAGCACACAGGTGTTCGAATGAGGAGATTCAGCTAGAGGAACAAGCTTCATTCTGGGATAGATATTGATAGATATTTTTTAGATTGAAACAGGGACTAAAAGTCCTCTGCAGTCAATTAAAACTCATCTTTGATCACCAAAATGACAAATTAAACATTTTTTTTCCTGTAAAAATATTTTTTCATGTCTTCAAATAGCTTGAATGTAACTCTACTCCACTGCTTCATTTAGTATTCGTGGAACCATGAATATGCAAATTAGTCCCCGCCTCCACTCAATCACTCCAGCTCGGACTACCTGTGGCTCGGACTAAGTATTTCAAAGGCAAAAATGACCACTGCAGATACGTGAGCAGTAACAGAGCTCGTAAAAAGACAAATCAAGTCTGTTCAAATCAATCAGGACACATAATGTGATCATACTCATACTGGCAATTCATTTAGAGGAAATGGCATCAAAGCCGTAACGTTTGAGTCATGGCGGAAGCTGCTTTGACACAGGAGGCTGTATTTGTTCATGTCAAGATGGAAGTAGAGGAACGAGTCCAGGAACAACTGTGTCGGCACATCCATTGGTTTGGTTGGGTTTGGTATGGAGCGCTGCTATGGTCTTCATGTCCCAGGAAGGAACACACTGAGCTTTAGCTGGGAACATGCTATTCCTTCATGGAAAGAGCCCAACAGTCCTGGACAGATGAGATACAGAGCAAAGCAAATTGACTCCCAGAGGTCATTTTGTCAGATGTTCCCATAACAAAGTCTCAACAAGTCTTCTCAGCAGATGAGTTTGTCATCAAGCAGGTAAACATGGCTTCTGTTTCTGCCAACAAAACACCCTGAAAGAGGCTTCCATTCCTGACAAAAACAATTATATCTGCTGTTTCATTTCACATTCAGTTTCTATGAAATCTGTCACATCAGACATCGTCATGTTGCTGCAGTTTCTTCTGACCACATGACCAGCAGAAGAGGCCTGCTAGTGAAAGCCGGAGGTTTCTCTCCTCACAGGCCGACGTGGAAGGGGAAGTTTTCCAGACCGGTTGCAGGAGACGGCCTGGGTTTTTCCCTCCTCGCTGATCTGTTGACATCTGTGAAACTCCTCCCCTCGCCAGCTCCAAAACTCATTTCTACATCTCTACACTCCCTCAGGAGAATGAGTCACTCGCTTTAGCCCAAAACACAGCCATAAACACACACACACACACACACAGCATAGAAGCCTTTATGGAGGCAAACTCATTTCTACTGTAAGTTTACTGTAGTAGACCAGAGAAACTAGCAGGCAGGAAGTGAATATCCTAAAACTAGCGAGAGCAGAAGGAAGTCTTTCTGGTGCTCTTCCCTTCTCTCAGCGTCAAGCAGATTCACATAAATACCAGCTAGCAAAACAAAGTGCGTCTCTCTAGGGTGTGGTGGCGTAGCGAGCTGCAGCTGCGGTTTGTTGTTGCTGGGATAGATGGAGGCCCCCATCCTGGCTCTATCTCCCTCTGTGACACATTTCCTGCCCCACATATCAAGGGAAAGGCAATTTTAGGGTCCCGCACCTTCCGGAGGGAGCTTTCTTCCCACCAGAAGGGGGAAAAAAAGGGTGGTTTGCCTTGAGAAGTTTTAAAGGAAACATTCATCTCGAAGTGAAAATTATCTCGTCGTTTAATCAATCTTTCAGATGAGCTCAAAACCACAAAATCAGATGTTTAGCAGAATGTTCAGGCAACAATGAAAGTGAGGCTACAGCTGCACGAGTTGGAGAAAAATATAATTGTGATTGTTCTGATAAAAATTGCCATTGTGATTTCAAATGCAATAATAAAAAAAAGGTAGTTCTGCTGTTCTTGTTTTTGGCGGAAAACAGCAGGGAGTCCTTAAAGAGGACCTATTTTTCACAAGATGTAATATAAGTCTCTGGTGTTCCCAGAATGTGTCTGTGAAGTTTCAGCTCAAAATACCCCACAGATCATTTATTATAGCTTGTTGTAAATGCCCATTTTTGACTGGAAGCAAAAACATGCTGTTTTCGTGCATGTGTCTTTAAATGCAAATGAGCTGCTGCTCCCCGCCCCCTTTCCAGAAAAGGGCAGAGCCTGTACAGCCTCAGATACTCTGCCAAAAACTGACAAAACATCTGTATGGTTTTGATTATCATATCCATTGCGGTCACGCTCACGTGACATTGCAGTTCTTCATCATGAAAATTATATTCTGAATGCGTTTTACAGCAATATCAGTTTAAATTTCTGATATGTGGTTTTCCAAAGCACGCGCACAGAAAGCTGGCTGTCAGATGTCAGAACTGAATCCTCTTACACGTCTTATTGCGAGTTATGTCAAAAACACACAAAGTTCACAAACACAGTCGGTTATGTCTGTGAATGTAAACAGCAGGGAAAGAAATCACGTGTGTATGTTAGATCTGTGGATTCGGAGATAAACATGGCGGACTGTGTACGGCTCACTCAGGGCGGGGTCTATGCTAATAGGCCAGAGTCTGTCAACCCATATGTAAAATAATATACAGATACGGCATTTATGTCCCGTTTTCTCTCACATCTTCATGAAACATGCTCTGATTGTGGCATCATCATCCAAAAAAAAAAATGTTTGTGTGAGAGGTTTCAGAGGTTCACACAACTCTAGTTTAAATGAGTACTGAGACATTTTTGTTGCTCATTGCTTCTGGAGAGAAAATCGCAGACACTGGACAAAGACGAAACTTTCTAGTGCACGTGTTGAGCGCCTGTGTTTGTGCACACTATCACATGGAGTCTGTTGGGCTGTACACATGCACTGGTGACTGATGTATACTTTGGCCTACACCTAAGTTTAGTCATCGCTAATCCTAAGTATAAGCAATAGTGACAGTAGCTGTTTCCATCCAAAGTTATGATTTTATCTTATGTACAAAACTGGAACATCTGCAAATAAAGCAGTGTTTCCATCCCATGTGTTCAACAGAACAAAATCGTCACTTCTTGGGAAATTTGCTCAAAATATCAGTAATAAAACTGTAAGTTTCTTCAATCAGGCTGTTTTTCCCTCCATCATAAATGAGTTAATCTCAGAGCGTCAGACGAAACACAATAAACGCTGTCATGTGATCTTGTGTTTGGATGCTGGTGTTTGGGAACACAATCGTGTGAGATGCTTCTGGACCAAATCATTCTGATGACAGACTTTGAGTTTCAGAACCACCAAACCAACATTTGAGATGCTGCGATGCGATTGGTCCGCTGGTCAGTCCAGTTATCCAATCACAGCTTCTTTTGAGCCAAAGTCACCTGAGTTTATTGAGGGATTTATTCAGTAAATGTGTTTCCATCATAATTTATGTGCATTCGGATAAAAGAAATATCCGCCTCATTTGAGCACATATGTTTCCATCCGGTGTTTTTTATGCAATATCTCAAAATTCAATTCCAACACAACGGATCCGTATAACACTTGCTTCATGAATCCCTCATTGTAATGTATGGTTTGATGTGGAGGACGAGCCAGGTGTGTTTCAGATGTCATATCTGGAGGTGCGGCAGGTCTAAACACGTACACATGCTATACGTCCACACATGTTGGTTTGGCAGGTGCAGTTGAGATTATCGCAGCATCTCTGAGAGGACACTTGAATGTGGAGCGCTGAGATACAGCCGAGTCGAGGGTGCTAATCAAATGTAAGAAACAGAAACCCTACACAGGGCGTGTGCAGGCAGAAACCTGCCCCGTTTAATTACGAGTGTGACGAGCAGCCGCTGAAGTGTGGTCAGACTGGAAATCACACACACACTCTAGACCTCCTTAAAGCCAGGATTTGAGAAAAAGATCTTTTAATGAGAAAGACTGGAAGACTTTCAAAGACGAGGGCAAATCATTTGAAACCAGAGAGGAGCTTTTTAGGGGAGCTTTACCCCAGATCAAACACAAGCTCTTGTTCCAGAGAATAAGCCCTAACCGCAGAACGAGAGGTGATCCTGCTCCGACGACTTCTGCACAGTTATGATCTTTGTTTGGTCGTTTTGATGTACGTTCGTCCTGAGGAACACAATATGAGCTTCTGATGGCTCCAGTGGCTCTGAGTTTATCAAAAGAGCTCAGGAAGGCTGAGGAGGCCAAACTTCTGGGATGGTGTATCCAATTTTTCTTGGTCGCTGAGAATGAAGTGTGCCGTCACGCTTAACATTGCATGGAGAAACTCTGCAGGCGTCTTTATAGGAGTCTGCGATTTTCACATGAGGCGAAACAGATTCAATTTGGTTACAAATTTAATGTGTTGACCAATATAAAGCTGCTTGACCTCAGAGTAACTGGTGCTATACTATTAGAAACGTACATTGGACCTTCTTAGTCTGCAAAATTTCTCAAGTTTCACAAATGATTTTTGTCATGCCAGAGCAACAGTACAGCACACTAGATGTGTTTACATTCTGAAGAACATATTAACTCTTTCCCCGCCAGCGTTTTATTTTTAAGCTTCCAACCAGCACCAGCAGTTCTGATCATATTCATAATCATAAAACATTCATGGCCCTCAGAATATTTTTTTTTAATTAATATGTAAACAGTCAATATATCAAAAGAAAGAACAGAGCCTCTGCCTTTAAACAACAGCAAAAAACATTTTATTAAGTTTCTAGGGCTGCCCTCGACTAAAGATTTTTCAGCTAGCAATCGTTCATTTAAGCCATATAAAACATAATAATAGGCCTTTAATTGCCTATATATAATACATAGCCTAATAAGCACTCAAAAAGCTTGCCTCAGCGTACCGGCAAAAGTAATGATTATGAATGTGTCATGAAAAAATAGCAAGCAGACAGTCTAAACATTTGAATAATTTATTGATAATGTTTTCTGTGTTTTCGGCTGTAGAGATGAAGTGGATGATGCCGACTCATCATCTCCGCAGTGGATGCTCCGCGTCTTTATGCTCGTTTCATACGGATTACATGATCTGAGAATATTTGTTTTCCACTTGAACTGGTTGACAATCTCTTGACATTTCAAGCTTTCTATAGATATATTTCTCATGTCTGTGAGGCGAGTATATGGTGGGTTTCGGTTAATTTTTGTGACGCGCTCCAGTTCACAGACCGAGACGGCAGAGAGAGCTTCATGTTTGTTTTCTTTATTTTAAAAAAGCAACGAAGTTTTCTTGTTGTTGTGAGTTTAAACACAAATAAAAGTAGATCCTTTACAGTTTGGAATGATGTATTACTCTTATCTGTATGACCAAAAATGATGCAGTATTTTAAGTTGTTTCAGTGATCACGCTGGCTTCCACACTCCGCACAAACACTTATAGCACACATTTATGTAGGGTAACGTTAGAGCGAGCATGTAAAGCATGTAAAGTTGCTACTAATCACGTTTCAAATGATAAGCCATATTTGAGGTCGATGGATGACAGGCGAACGTTTGGATTTTCTTCCCGACATACTGTAATTACCACAAGGACCCGCCGTTAACCATCCGATCTGACCCTCGTGGACTGTGTGACTTCATCACGAGGGTTTTTTTTTCTGCGACTAACACGATTTTTGGTCGACAAAGCCTCTTCTCGTCGACTAACGATTAGTCGAATATTGCGGGCAGACCTAATAGCTTCCTTCAATCTTTTTTTGTCAACACTTGAATGTAATTTACATAAAAACAACAACAAAAAACATTTGAACAAAAGTCTGAGAAAACTGTGTTTTTGTCAAAGACTGTACGGATGGGATTCAGAACGATGATCGAAACAAAGATGAAGTAGATTTGATTTATATGCTGTTTGATGATCGCGTTAGCTTCAGGTTTATTTAGATCTTCGTCTTCGCCTGTTTTTGGATCCGGAGATGCTGCACTATTTCAGAAGACAGCGCCCCCTACTGTATAACAGTGAAAACACGGTGAAAACTCATCAATGGCAGGGAAGCGCTGTCATAAATGATGGAAAATCTCATCGATGGCAGGGAAAGAGTTACTTCCGCTTATCCATCAGTGTAAAAATAAACAGCTGACCTAAAGGTGCAAAATTTCACAACATTTTGTGGGCAAAAGTGAATTAATGTAATGATGTATGATGCACACCTAACATACTTTCAAACCAAACTGATTTTTATTCATCAGCGCGTGAATCTGTGTGACTAACTTGAACCCATTGCGAAATCTGAGTTTGGGAATCTTTCGCCCTTACCGTCGTGTGGATTATTAATAAAATGATAGCATGTCAACAGCTAAAATTCAACGAACAATAGTAAATGTGACCGCTCCTTAACTTAAAAAAAATAAGACTAATTAAGTTAACTAACAACTATCTTAAAATCACCCTCTTATTTTTACCCAATTTGCTTCAAACTTCATCAGAATAATGAAATCAAAACACAGCAGATGTAGACCTGAGAAAGGATTCTTGATATCTTAAATACTGTTTCCATGGCAACATGTCAAACATTAATAATCTTTTTGGGGGGTTTTGAGACTCTTGCTTCAAATTGCATGAAACTCGACACACACTAGATGTCAGTACATTCATTTAAAATTCATTCAGGTTCAATTATCAAAAACACAATCTTAATTTAATTTAAATCAAACAATGATTTCACGAGATATGAGACCCTTCCTGTTTCCCTTTTTTGTCCTTACTTTAATCCCTCACCGTTTGAAATATCCTATAATTGTGCGCAATTTAGCATCTTCAGTGTCTTTGTTTCATGTTGACCGAGTTTTAAATACTTCAGTTCATCTATTAAGTAACAGTTAGTTTACTGAATTCTTGTCAAAGCAACTACATTTTTGTTTTAGCACTGAGCAATGCAAGGAGCTACAAACCTCATTTTCCACCTTTATGTTTGATTTCCAACTACATAATTAAAATTAAACACAAACATATTTCCCTGAATACATAAAAAAAAATTTCAAGCTGCAATGCATGCTGGGAACTTGCAAAACATTGTTCAAAGTAAAACTGTTTGTTCTGATGACTCAGTTTGGAATGTTAGGACAACATTTGTAAAGTCTTTACCAAATTCTTGAGTATCTAAGTGAGGTCAATGAAACAACTTTTGTCAGAAACATTTTTAGAATATTCTTGTTCAAAACAACTGACTCCTACTGAGAAAAGCTACTTTTTTAAACATCTGTCAGAGGAAATTTTTGCAATTTGGATTTTTTCACAGTGATGTAAACGTCTCCACAATGTTTAATACATACTGTTAGAGGTTTGATCACATGACTGACACTATGAGCAGCAGTAATAGAGAGCCTTGCCTTAGCAAACACCACTAATTACTGTGTGCACTAGCTAAAGGCTAAATCACACCACGGGAAAATGATAGATTTCATATGAGCAATCATTTGTGGATGGCGTATATTCTGCATTTAAAACATTATGTGGGCTGACAACAATCCATAATATGCAGTTTGCAATGACAACCCACAATAGGTGGAGATAATTAAACAGTCATGGTTTAAAACCTTTACCTTTATCTGTAACTAGCCTAAAAACAGTGGAAAACCCAAACATGGGGACGATCCTATCTTTCGCTCCCATGCGTCGCTTGAAGATAAGGAGCAGTGATGTGGCCCCTAAAGGCTTCAGAGGAGATTACGGCACTGTCGTCCGGTGCCAGGATCAGTTGTGCTCCATCTGGACCCGTGAGAATAGATAAAACACCAACATTTCCAAACACTTTCTGCCAGAACACTGTTAGATCAGTAGCCATGAGCTGTAATCGTGAGCTGACAGCTATCAGCGCTCATCGCCTCACCATCACTGCTTCATTTCCACTGCTCAGAAGTTTGATCCCAACTAACAGAGATTAGTTTTTGTTGATACAATGGATATTAATACAAATATAATACAATGAGACTTAATATGGAAAGTTTTGACAGCATGTTTTGAATAGTAAGTGCTTAGCATATTGTTTCTGCCATTAGTTGTGCGTACGTCATGATTCAACAGACTGATTTCCTCCTGTATTTCCTTCTGCAGGTGCTGAAGGTGGTGATAAACACATTCATTCACACTAGAGAATGACTGTAATGTGATCGCTCACTATAGGAGGCGATCAATCTTTAATGGCAGCTCTAGTGTTATATATGGGTCGCTCACGCTGTGAAGATATCAGATCTACAGCCTGAAAGACTCGTGTTTCTGCACATCTACTCCATGTGTTTGTGTGCTGAAGAATGATCCATCATAGTAAACCAGCAGATTTAATTCTGAACGACACTCCACTAAACTAGAAACGGTTCATTATGGCAAACAAAGTCTTGACTGCAAGCTTAAATAGGTTTTGTGTAGATTGAATACACTGAAAAATACAGTTTTCACATAAACCAACTATTAACCTAAATGTGATGCATATTGTTAATGTGATGCATACATAAATTAAATGGGTAAGATTGTGTTTTAAATACACAATAACCAGGTTTATATATTTATCATCGATAAAACCAATTTGTTTGAATTTCAAACATTTGAATACGGTTTGTTCCACAGATAGGAAAATCATATTCACTCTTTATAACTGAATACAATGAATTGTTTTCACAAAGAGCAAATTTATGCTAATTTGAAAAATATAATTATTTAAAATCAAATAGATGCAAATAGTTAATAATAACCTATGCCATGAAATCTTACCCTTTGCATTTAAAATATGCATCACATTAAAGGGTTAGTTCACCCAAAAATGTAATTTCTGTCATTAATTACTCACCCTCATGTCGTTCCACACCCGTAAGACCTTCGTTCATCTTCAGAACACAAATTAAGATATTTTTGATAAAATCTGATGGCTCAGTGAGGCCTGCATAGACAGCAAGATAATCAACACTTTCAGATGCCCAGAAAGCTACTAAAGATGTATTTAAAACAGTCATGTGACTACAGTGGCTCAACTTTAACGTTACGAAGAGACGAGAATACTTTTTGTGCGTCAAAAAAACACAATAACGACTTTATTCAACAATATCTAGTGATGGGCGATCTCAAAACACTGCTTCATGAAGCTTTACGAATCTTTTGTTTTGAATCAGTGGCTCAGAGCGCCAAAATCACATGATTTCAGTAAACGAGCCTTCGTTGCATCATAAGTGTTTTGAAACTTCAATAGTTCACGTGACTTTGGCAGTTTGATACGCGCTCCGAACCACTGATTCGAAACAAAAGATTTGCAAAGCTTCATGAAGCAGTGTTTTGAAATCACCCATCACTAGAGATTGTTGAATAAAGTCGTTATTTTGTTTTTTTGGTGGACAAAAAGTATTCTCGCCGCTTCATAACATTAAGGTTGAACCACTGCAGTCACATGACTGTTTTAAATACATCTTTAGTAGCTTTCTGGGCATCTGAAAAAGGGAATGTTATTGCTGGTGATGCAGGCCTCACTGAGCCATCGGATTTCATCAAAAATATCTTAATTTGTGTTCTGAAGATGAACGAAGGTCTTACGGGTGTGGAACGACATGAGGGAGAGTAATAAATGACAGGAATTTCATTTTTGGGTAAACTAACACTTTAAGTTTATTAGTTTATATTAAAATCCAAGTGGATGGAAATTTAATATGCCATTCAAATATATAATATTAATGATATAATATTAATATTAGTGTATATTTGACCTGTGTACAGTTATTGATGCATGGACAGAAACATCATGCTCTGTCTTTAATGTAATGGTCAGTTATATACATATATAAGGACTAAAAATACATAATAATGCACACTAATAATTAATTTGGCAATCAAGTAATCGGTCGATTATTTAGACGATTAATCGAGTAACCAGTCAATTATTTTGACAATTATTCGAGTAATCAGCCAAATATTTTGATGATTAATCAAGTGATCAGATTTTTTTGTGTGTGTGTGTGTGTGTGTGTGTGTGTGTGTGGTAATAAAAAATATACCCAAGCAAAGACGTAAGCCTTTAAAATGACTTAAAATACATATATAAAAACAATGAGGCAATATTATTTTTTTCAAATAAAGTATCAAAAGCAAGTAATCATATGGTTATATAAAACAAAACTGTTAAAGTACATAATATACATAATATAAACAATCATCCTATGTACATTATGTATTATAACAGTTGCCTGCAGAGGGCGCCAAAGGCCTGCTGTTGTTACACTTTACAGAAGATCAAATCCTTGTTTAATATTGACCAAACCACATTTAATTCAAATCTCCACTTAATGTTTAATATTTAGCCACTTCTTTACATTAGAAATGCTACAGCCATGTAATTTCTTGAACAATAAAAACAGCAGCAGGAATATTAGGCTGCTGTCACTTTAAGATATAATGCATGGATCCAATACACTGATACTGTACACATGACTCACTGCAAAAAAATCACAACTTTTGTAACTTTAATAAGGATTCATCTATATTTCATTTTTACAGTGAAGACTATGCAGTGCTATTTTACATTTGATTACATGATTCAATTTCTGTACCTAATCTGTACTGTTAGAGCTACCTGAAAAACACTGCTTATTTCATTTGCATCTTTGTTCTTTTATTATTGCTGCTTGTAGTTTGATTATTTGTTCTTATTTTATTACAGACAGTTTAGTACACTTTAATAGTGTTTGAAATTGATATTTTATATTTATATTATATTTATGTAGAATTTTTTTTAATTTGCAATGTTCTTGCATTCCATGTGAAAAGTCTGACGAGTAAAATAAAACATTTACTAGCCAATGGCGACTTGATCTTCGGTGTGTCCATAGAGGGTTGATTAGTCTCTATTAGCGTTGAGTTTCTCCACAGGCTGGCCTACTTAAAATCAAATCAAGGTCAAAACAGCTCCAAGAGCAGAAACAGAGAGGTGAATAATCTAAACATTGGCCCGCAGACAGTAAATCCATGAATGAGAAGAGACGTACTTGCTTGTAAGGAAGTTTAGGAGGTTTAAGCCTCTTGATGAAAGACAAATATGTTTAACCAAGAGTCGTTGTAAACATAACACAGCTGGCTTTACACTGAACCACTGATGTGATCGTAACAACACGCAGATATGGTTAACAAACACTTCTGAGAAAAGAGAGCATGTGCTCGACGGTTTCAATGAGAGCTGTTTAATAGCGGTCGGCCAATATGGGTCTTTCAAAGATATAAAACATTTTAATGACATTACTTTAACTCTTATTCTACACAATATTTACACAAAATTCACTTAAAAATATTTATTATCCATAAACATGTCAGTGGAGTTAATCAGCCCAGCAGGTACAGTTATCAACCATTTAGTAAATAAGATTTTTGTGGCGATCAAGTTTTATTAAAGCTCAAGTTAGTTAGTTAGTTAGTTAGTAGTGTGTTGAAACTAACGATTATGGTAAGGGGCGGGACATTTCCCAAACACCAATCACAACACACTGCTCCAGCCGACCAATCAGAGCACATTGTGCTTTTCAGAAGGAGGGGCTTCATAGAGACAGGAACTAAACAGAGCGTTACTGACAGACTGGGAAGAGAGGAGCTGGACAATGGAGAATATGAGGAAAATAATCAACATTCAAGCAGGAAAACCTAAAAACAACATCAAGACTTTGAAAAAGGACACAATATGGCCTTTTTTAAAGGAAAAGGTCTGCTATGATGGATCAGTTTTTTTCTATAGAAAGGTGCAGGAGATTCTAGCATCTTAGAAGTCATCCTGACCGACAGGAACGGCCGTTGCATCAGGAGTGTGTCTTTGATAACTCTCTGGTTTTGTAACAGAGCCACAGCATCCAGCCAAAGCGTTATTAAGACCTAAAAAGACGGCTCTCCTCAGGTTAGAATGATGAATGGCTCTGTCAACATCTCTGACACAACATCAATCCTTGAATAAGTCTGAAAACAACTACATTAAAGTGATATCGGGAGCACAACCCACCCTCAGAATACCTGTCACAAGATGATCTGCTCACTTTTACAATACTTATTTATTTTCATCACATTCAGTTATTATAGTCAATATAAATTTGACTCTAATGACATATCGTCAACAACATCATTTTATAATGTTAATGATAATGTGCCAAAATTGTGTGAGCAAATATTTTAAAAGATGTATTTCACATTTATTAAACAGATTTCAAATACATAAACATTTCCTGACAGGATGTGAAACTCTGTATCTGTTCAGGACAAACTTGAACTGAGTTGTTACGGCACAATTACACAATCTAATTCACACATTACAATATTGTGTTTATGTAATGATTAATCTCCAACATATAGGTTGTGTTTGAGTGAATTAACCTGCTAATGAAGTGCTTCAGTTTATCTGCGTTCAGCTGAACAACACTGACACCACATTATTTCAAACTAATTCTTTGTACGGTTAGGGCTTTATGAAATCCATTTGATTTTTGTCACAAATTCTGTGTTTGCCGTTTTCATTTTTCTGGATTCCATTTTAATGGCTTGATCAAATTTTATTAAGCAAAAAGGATGTCCAATCTCTTGAATTCATTCAGCTTTGACAATTTAATAATTTATTATTGGTCAAAGTTTAACTGTTGACTTTTATTTTTTCTGGATTCTGTGTTTTATGATTTAATACAAATTTTAAATCAAAATTTGATCAAAACCAGAGGCAATAAGATGAATGCTTTAACACAACTTTAAAAAAAACTTTCTACTTTCTTTCTAAAATAGTAGAAAGTCTACAAAAAAAAAAAAAAAAAAAATGCTTTTCTTACTTAGAGTTTTTGTCTTGTTTCTAGTCCAAATATCTAAAAATTCTTAAATCAAGAAGCATTTTCTAGACGAGTAAAAATCATTGTCTTGTTTTCAGAAAAAAATAAGTCAAAATTAAGTGAGTTTTTCCTTAAAACAATGAAAATAATCTGCCAATGGGGTAAGCAAAATAATCTTGTTTTCGGTTTGAAATAATAATTTTGCTTAACCCATTTTTACCCCATTTTGACTTATTTTTTCTGAAAACAAGACAATAATTTTTACTTGTCTAGAAAATGCTTCTTGATTTAAGAATGTTTAGATATTTGGACTAGACACTTTAAATAAAAAAGAAAAACATTTTTTGCCATGTAAAACTTTCTAAAACTTTAACCACACTTAAAAAAAATTTGGTGTAGAAACAATTTTCACTCAAAAAATCTGCTAGCAAATTTCACAAACAACTACAAAGAAACACCTTGAATTAAACATAGAATTTCAAAGTGGAAAAACTGAAATAATATCCAATTTTCTTTGTTTTATTTACAACTTCCAAAAATCGTTTTCATAATTAATCTTTTAAAATGCAATCAAATGAAATTCCTTTCAAGTTTGTTTGCTGTTTAAATGAAAACATTGATGAAAAATTTTAATAACGTTTTAATAAACTGTGTTATTATTATAGTTAATACTTTGAGAGGCACATTCTACTGTACAATAGTAATTTATTTCTATCACAATTTCTTCAAGTTAAACCAAACTTTTATTTTGGCGGGTTGCAGCGAAGAGCTTTGAGTTTGTGTGTATCTCAGATGAAATGGTTTATATAGTGAGACAAGGGTTCGGTTCAGGGTTAGCTGCTTGTAATTATGCATCATTTACTGTTATTACTATAATAAGTACATGTAACGTGTAATAAAACACTGTAAAATAAAGTGTTACTGAAATCAAAAAACTCTTCCTCGATGTACAGTTTGGTACTTTTTCTGATAAGCTTGACATTGGCTCGATGTTAGTGTGAATAAATCAGGTTTCCTGGAACGGGGCGAGTCTGACAGGTTTGTGTGGCACATCATAACGCCAGCAGAGGAACTGTATCATCTCACTGCAAACACACAATGCCATCTTTATCACAGTGATGGATGGAATCAGAAATGAAGGGCAGTGAATGTGAATGTGTCTGAGCACACAGAGAGCCATTGTGCGATCCGTCAGGAGAACTCTTGTGGCCATATATTACCGCCTCTAACCGCAGATAACAAGATCATTTACCAAACTTGAGGAAGGACGACAGCCCTCGCTGACGGGAAAAAGGCTAGTCGACATGATGGAAACAGATGAAGACTCAGTGTGTTGTGTTTTCTCACAAATTGCTTTGCTTCTCAGTCAATCAGATTGTGTGTTCAGGTCTAATTTTGTACAATGACGACTTAAATGAGTTGAAAGTAACCATAAGCTATTCACTAAATGACATAAAAAAGATCTTGAAATTAAACAGCTAGTCAACAAACGTCAAAGTCAAGATGAAACTGCCTTTACATCCATAATGTGAAGTGTGCAACAGGATATTCAAAGAGAGAAAAAAGGGCTTGATTTGATCCATCAGGACTTGATTGAATGGCGAAAGTGAAAATTCAATCCCAGAGTTTGCTCAACCGAAAAGGAAAGTCATTTCAGAGATGAAGTTATAACATTTTGATGAAAGATTACTGACTTAACTCTTTTCAAAAACTTGATGAATGATGAACAAAGACCATGAACGTACATTAAAGTGCTCCTCTTATGCTATTTTAAAGGTTTCTAATGTTGTTTTGGCGTCTCCTACGACAGGTTCACATTCATCCAAGATCAAAAACACTTTAATTTTCTCATAATATCCACTGCAGCATCAGCTCTTTTCTCTCAGTGTCTGAAACGCTTCCATCAAGGATTCGGTCTCTCTAAACCCCGCCTTTCTGAGAGCTGCTCTGCTCTGATTGGTCAGAAACCAAACGCTCATTATCATATCTGAATCTCAGCTCTTGATTCACAGTGATACGAACAGTAACGATGGCGTGGGTTTTACCGTATCAATCTCATCAAAGTGGATTTGCTTTGGCAGCAGAAAACAGTGTCTTCTCGACATGAACAACACGAACCAAACTCTTCCAGTCTCAGATACAACTACAGTGATTGAGGGCGGGGCAAAGAGACGCTGTTCAGCCAATGAAGACCAGAGGCGGGCATTATGCAAATTAGTTACAATCCTATGAGCAGGAAGTGAGACTGAATTACTGACGACTCGTTTCAGTTCGCTTTTGGAAGACAAAAACTCTATTTATCTTTGAATCTTTGCACAACTTTTACATTCACAACAGCTTTATTAAACACAGTATGAAAGGTCATATGTGAAAAACCATAATAGGGGAACTTTTAGAAAATAAACAATATAGTCCCTGTGGGACTCATGCGGGCAGCACAAGTTTAAGTCTAGCATCATTTCCCAACATCTTTCATCATACTCTGTTATTGTGATGGAGAACTCGAGCAGATCTCTGAATGGACAGACTTCACCACACAGGTTATGAACGGCAGTGAGATCCCAGGCAAAGTTAACAAATGATCCAGCTAAGAAGATCTTACTCCCTATAAAGTAAGATCTTATATTATCCGATAAAACTCCCGCTGAACAAACAATCAGCATTACTCCTCAATGAGGAGTGCTGCAGGAGCTCAAATGTGTGAAGAACTATATCTATTTACAATCTATAACCTAATCCAAAGGTGAATAAACCAGTCTGTCACTAACGGCTGGAGCGGTGTGTTGTGATTGGTGTTTGGGAAATGTCCTGCCCCTTACCATAACCGCCAGTTTCAACACACTACTAACTAACTCAACCAGGCCCCGCCCCTTTATTCTGCGTATGAATTATTTAAATGAGGAATATTGTGAAGAAAACTCAAGATGGAGGCGTTTCAGAAACACTGGCACTGATATAGAGAAGAACTGGAAAGAAACATGAACATGGAGAAAAGCAGAATAGATCCTCTTTAAGATTATATTGGCCATCGCTCCAGCTCTGATCTTCACACAATTTCTTTACCACAGTGCATTTCAAGAGAGGGAGGCCGGTTTTAAATGTATTTCTGCCTGACAGACAGTCAGACCACACAGGATATAAATGAGAAAGCCATGTGTAGGCTGTGCTGCTCTTCCTGTTCAGTGGGTTAAACCATGGTTTCCTTCACATCTTCCACACGGACACGCTCAGTCCAACCCACGTACACATTCCTTCAGCGCTTCAGTGGGGTGACAGTAAATATGACCCCCCCAAAACTGCTCCCTACCTACACCTTCAACATAAGAGAGTCTGTGTGAGTCGAGTGTCCAAATATTATGACAGCAGCGTCTGAGAGGACAGAAACATACAGCAGTGTAGGAGGATCCGCAATTTTACACAACCTAATATCTTCGCTGATGCTTGTTTATAAAATCTAAGGCCGTGAGCTGGACAGAACAGAGACAAAATGGTGAAATAAATTGAGAGTAATTAAATTGAGACACACAGAACAACCAGGATAAGACATACAGCATATATCCAGAGAGGTTTAATCCTAAATGTCTCGTGTCATCAGGTTCATCATTGTCTAATGCAGTTAAAAATATGATAACAGGACAACAAACTCCCACGCATCTACTTTATCATAAGAAACATTTGACTAACAACGTACTATATGCTGGCAGGGCTGGTTAAACAGACATCAGTGTGTCATCTCAGATACTGAGCCGTAAACACTGTGACTGATCACTAAATGAAGTCATGATTGTGCACAAGAGCACACAAACTCTGGCAAGAGCAAAGTCATGGTTTCAATTAATGACTTCGAACACACACAATGAAAAATGCATACTGTCACTTTGGATAAAAGTGTCTGTGATGTTCACTCATTTTAGACATTAGGGGGCAATTTCACAAGTTTGCCTAGTTGCAACATAAAGAGGTTAAGTTACAACTTGTGCACTACTACATATTTTTGCATTTCACCTTTAAACTTAACTGTATGTTCAAACTAATCAATTACGAGAGTAACGGATTGGAATAAAACAGCAGATTGACTGAATTACATCAATAAGCTCATGCTTTACCGGACAAACTTCAATCCTTAAAGGGGTAATTCACCTAAAAATGAAAATTCTGTCATCAATTACTCAGATTTCTGTCCCTCGATTGTGTCTCTTCAGAAGACTTCCTATGGACTTATTTTACGATCTCTTTATGAATGTTTTGATGCATCAGTGTTTTGGGTGAATATCCTTTCAATGGAGGGACAAAAATCTCTCAGATTTCATTAGTGTTTTGGGAATGACATGAGAGTGAGTACTTAACGACAGAATTATCATTTTTAGGTGAACTATCCCATGAGATATTCCACCAGTATCAGCCTGGGGACTGTTAACCGTTTGTGTTACGCACTCGGTGACGGCAAGGGACTGTCTTTAGGAGTGAGCAGCGACAAGAAACGCGGCCCTGGGGTAACGCTAAATTTGATGCTTCAATGTGTTAATCAGCGCTGACGCCAGTCATATCAAATCCCCTTAACCCTTGAAAGGATGCTATGACAAAGATATCGCTTTCATTAGTGCACACAGATGATATTGCTCATTTATATCAGTATTTATTTATTGCTCCTTATAAACTTAAAGGGGACATATCATTTTTCCATGTTAAAGTGCTATAATTGTGTCCCGGTGCATCTACCAACCCAGAAAACGTGAAAAGGACAACCCAGTAACTTTGTTTTGGTAAGCATTTCTCTGCAAGCATGTGAAAAAACGAGTCAGATTTCGCTCCCTTTGTGATGTAGGAAGAGGATCTTATTATAATATTAACGCCCCTTAATCTGCATGTTTCCACTCACGGTGCCGCCATTTTGTTTTCACAAGTGACAGCGGTGTACCAGTTCTAACGCCATGACAAAAGTTCGATCAAAGCATGCTAACTGTTCTGTCATTGGCTGCACAGACGAACACTGAACACTATTTAGAGTCTCGTTAGCTTGGACAGCCTAAAGTTGACCCTGGTGAGCTCAACTGCTAAAAAAGGAGCGTTTCTGTCCGAGTGATATTTTGGAAAAAATATTAGATCATTCACAGCATTTGATAGCAATCATAAACGTTAGCCTGGTGTGTTTGACAAACAGGTACGCTATGTATAGTGGGCGTCCATACGGGTTTTGCACAAAAGATTAACATGACGGCACATGCTAGTGGATGAGTTGAATCAACTCCACAGCAACTACATAAATTTATCCACTAACCATTCAGAAACGTCTAAAAGTTGTAACTTCTTCCTGAGTCTCTCCATCAGTGTCGACTCCGGTTTGAACAATGTAAGGCTGAACACCGTTACTGACAATCCTCATTTTGGCTGCGTGAGATTCTCCAGCTTTGTTGTTGTTGAGCGACCGAAGCGCGAGCTGTTAAAGCCCCGCCCTCTTCTGGAAAGGGGGCCGGGAGCAGCAGCTCATTTGCATTTAAAGGGACACACACAAAAACGGCGTGTTTTTGCTCACACCCGAATAGGGGCAAATTTGACAAGCTATAATAAATGATCTGTGGGGTATTTTGAGCTGAAACTTCACAGACACATTCTGGAGACACCAGAGACTTATATTACATCTTGTGAAAAGGGCGTTATAGGACCACTTTAAAATACAATATCAGAATATCATTCGAATATAAGGATACCTATTACATTATTTTTACCATTAGTTACATGAGCCAAAAGAAGAATCAGGGTTAAACTGAAATTCACAGCAACTTCTGCTCACGTATTTGAAGGCTGCTGATGGACCAATGAAGGTTTATATTATATTAGGTCATATTACGCGACTACGCATTACTGTATGAACAGCTTACGACCTACTAGCTGTGTTCTGCCTTTAAAACAAACGGAGCAACTGAATAAAATACAGTTAGTTACAAACTAGCTAGTATTTACTAAGCCTCTAATATAGTGTGGATTTTACAGTCCAACTTAAATAAGAACGTATGAACATCTGGTGCAGCCGACCCTGGAGAATCTTTGTCTCTTACAGTTCCATAACGTGAGATGAACAGATTACAGCTGCTTAAAACATAAAGACAACATATTAATTCACCATTAGCTCACAATATGAACAGTGTGCACTGCTCCATATACTTTGATGTAAAACAATTGTATATAAACAAATATAATCTGTCAAATAATTGTGCAGCTCAATGAGTTCACTGACACGGGTCTGGTAAGAAATGCCTTCTTTTCACAAATGTTGGCCTATGTTTTTATTTAGTGAACATCCTGTTACAGATGGAAGTCTATTGCGGAAGCAAAATGGGTTGTGAATGTTGACTCTTGATTATCAGGTCTAAACATGCTTAAAAAGTCATTAAACCTTCATAAAGACTCAAGTGGCTTCCGCTAGAGGTTATGACTATATTCAACACCAGCAGTTTAAAAACACTTATTTTTCTACACATACACTGTCAACAGATCTGAGCTGTAGTATTATTAGGACTGTTTGATGCCCTTTTCACAGTTAACTTTATGTTCTAAGCTCAGACCAGCTTTCCTCAAGGTTCATCAGCTGATTGGATGAAGTTGTTTATATCCATTGAGTTTCACAACAGCAGCAGGAACAAGAGCACATTATTATGCAATTTCACTCATTTTGTGCTCTTTTAACAAAATAAAGCATGTTAAATCCAAAAATAAACTGGTACTTTCCATGAATAGAGTTCAAAACAGGCCCCCAAAACAAAGTTTTAGTGGAAGGAGGCGTTTAAACTTTAGAATTGTTTTATTTCTTTCCGTTTGCAACCCTGTTACCAAAATTAGATACGTCTAAATTTGGTTTAATTTCTGTGATTTCTTTCATCCAAATTTTCTAGGAATACACATTAAATAAGTAAAAGAATTATTAGACATGAAAATAAAATAAAGATGCTGTAGAAATGTCCAAATAATGTTAATTTTGGGTGTTTGAACATTGCAATAAAAAGAAAATCATGTGGCAACAGAGTAACATCAAAAAAGTTACGCTCTTGATAAACAAAATTTGTTAATAATTAGCAAAATTGTACTCCTCAACAATGGATTGAATATTCATTCATTAGACTGTCAAAATTATGATGTTCTTGCATGATTTTAAGTGTTTTAAAATATTTTAAGGTACATTCAAGAAGGTCTAGAAGTAGGACAGATCAAAATCACAAATTTTTAGTGGGGATGTTGCTGTTATACACATTTTGTGTGTTTTTATGCTAGATTAACTTGATAGACGAAACATATCAAACAAGAAAAACGTATGATTTCTGCCTCTAATGCTTAAAAAAACCTCATGGGACACCAAATCGTACCATATTCATGGAAAATGGCAAAGAAGAGACACATTTTAAACCTTCGAGTTGCTAGCCATTTCCACAGAAAATATCCTACTGAACCAAACGGTCCAGAAGTAATGAGAGATGTGTCTTTCCCCACACAAATAACACACAAAACCACCACTTCCAAACTAGAAGTGGTACATTTCCATTCATTTCACAGCTTGCCATCAATCCTGAGGCAACACGAACACATGCAAGTTAAAAATACAAGACGTCAACATGGGAATATAAAGTGCTTGACTGCAGATCCAAATGAAATGAATCTGAAGGCTTCAGACAATAAGCGTGGGCAAATGCAAGAGCACATATCCTCTCATTTTGGGTTGGACTGCGTTTGCGCCTCTAAACCGCTCTGGAGAGCAGAGGACTGCTGATGTGGGACTTTCCCACAGTTTCAGTCTTCAAACTGGCCGTGTTTGTCACTGGAGAGCCCCGGTGAGGGACCGTTCCCAGAATCCATATACTGTTCCTGGGTCACTTTGGCTCGTTGGGGTAAAGTGACTGAGATCAGCGCAAACTAAGAAAAACTGTCCCTGGATCAGCAGTGTACTGAGATATTTTTGGAACACATGATCTCCAGAGCGAGCAGAAGTAAAGTTTGGGATGGGAGCCAGGAATAGCAAGAACTGACTGCATTATGGGTATTTTTCTTAAACGGGAAGAATTACAAATGTAGCATTTGGATGGGATTCGTTTTCTAAATGGAGGTTTGTGTTGCAATTATTAAAGTTTCATATATTATAGTCCAGGTTTGGAATTTCAGCATCCTCTGCAAGTTTAAGGGAATTTAGAACATATTTTTTGCATTAAAAATTCTTAATAACATAAGACCAATTATGTAACAAACGAAGACAAATATGTAGTTAGTTATGTTTTAGCACCGCATCAACATATTCAGTTGAACTTGGTGGGGAAAAAAAAGGGGGGGCAGTAAACGCCCACTGTTCTGATAGGCTGACGTCATCTGATAAGGTAAAGTGTGTTGTGGAAGTGATGCAAATGTCTATACACAATGTGGAGGAAATGTCGTTTGGCAGCTTGGTTTCAACAAACACTCTTTCCGCAGTCAGGAGGATTTTTTGAGGTATGAAACTAGCAGTATTTTTATAGTACAATAAGCTCTTATATGTCATGACCTTTTAAAGGTGGTTCTGATGCCATTTCCTTTAATAACTGCAGCACTACATCTGTACCTCAAAGCCAGCCTTAAGCCCAAAGTATACTTCGGCTATCTGCGTTCCGCAACGGTCCACGTGACGTAATTTTCATCATCAGGAGAGTCTGCGGACGTCCGTGAGTACAACAGTGCATGTGCGATTGACTTGTGGGCTTGAAAACAAAGTCCAATATAGTGTGCTCATGAAAGGAATATACTTTGAAAGGCTTGCGCACTTAACTGTGCGCAAGACGGAGCGGAACGTGGAAAATGAAGTATATCCAGGCAAAAAAAAAAAAAAAAAAAACTCAAATTTAAGACTTCCACAAATGGCATTCAGACATATAGCATCAGCTGTGGACTCATCTGATGCTACTTCTAAAGTAGCCACTTCTGTTTACAGGAGTCTCCTTAACTGATCTGGATGAGAATGAAATATCAATCTACCTTACCTTCTCACGGAAAACAAATCTAATCTGAATAGTGCGAAAGATGCAACTGTAACGCCACAGAGTGATTCATAGAGTTCTACAGGCTCCAGCTGTTTCCCAAAGAGCATCTTTCATAGTATTTGTACTGTAATCATTCAGCTACGCTCACTGAACGAGCGACATCTTGCTGTTCCTTCACAACAAGGCACGGTCGCTTTCCAGACCCTTCACTCTCTCCGTTGAACATTACATCTTTCAAGAAGCAGCTGAAGACAAACCTCTTCTGCAAGCACTTGACCACCCCACACCCTTAATCCAATGTGCACACACACACACACACACACACACACACACACACACACACACACCTGTCGGATCAAGCTCTTTAAAGCTGGATGGATTCTGATTGGCTGTCAATGTTTCTATAGTTCATCATCTGGAAAAACAAATGTTCTGAAAGTGATTCCAACAGTATTGTTTCTTCATGTCTTTATCGTTATAGTTGTGGTGTAGATTCTGCCATTCTTTTATTTATTCTGCTATTATTCTGCTACTACATTGATATCATTATAGTCCTTGGTGTGAACGGACCTTAAGTCGCTTTTGATGAAAGTGTCATGCACAAATGTAAATGCAAATAAACTTGAACTGAAAACCCTCAATGAATTTGCACAGATACTGCTGCCGAACGTAGCAACATTACAAACAGATATTGAATATTAGAGATCAGATAAGCCAATTTGAGGCTTGACTGCCCATGTTTGATGTGAGTTTTGTGAGGCGGGCTCTGGATCGTGTCATGTATACACCATATGTCGTGTCAACAGCCTTTGTGGCCGTCAGAAACTAAATGCTTCAAAGGAGTTCCTCTTTTCTTTTTAAACTGATCAGCATGATCATATTTCTACAATGTGCTGTAAGCTTTGGTGCTTATGTCTGAGTTGACAGTGAACAGATCATCATTCACTCATCTCTAAACAATCAGGCTGATCCTGAACTAGGTGCATCAGTCAACATGTGACTAGTGGACTTAAAGGTTGCAGGCTGGAACCTCTTTCCTCTGTAACCGTCTGTGCATAGTATATATGTGCTGATCTGATCAGACATGATGATACCTGGCAGTAATCAGTAATCTGATCAAGGCTGAATACTACCACAAGCACACATAGGTTGATATAGATAGTCTAACCTCAGCTGCCTGTGTCTCCTGATGGA
Organism: Ctenopharyngodon idella; assembly: GCF_019924925.1. Taxonomy (NCBI): domain Eukaryota; kingdom Metazoa; phylum Chordata; class Actinopteri; order Cypriniformes; family Xenocyprididae; genus Ctenopharyngodon; species Ctenopharyngodon idella. The sequence goes on along the minus strand of NC_067230.1, from coordinate 16,515,181 downwards.
GTAAAGTCAAGCCTGTCAGATCCTCCAGGAAGGAATGGGATGAGTTGAAGACCTTCGCAAGGAACTGGAAACCTTCTCGCTCATAATTCTCAAGAACCTGTCAAAAACAAAATTATGGTTAATTAATGGCACTATTTCTATCATATATAACAACATCAGTGGTTATATATATTATATATTATATATATTAAAATGGGCCGACAGGTTTGGGTCTGGGCCTTAAGTGGTCAGAGTATTCATATTACTATGTTTGAGAGAAAGTGCAATGTGGAATAAGCCCCGCCTTCTAAATAAAAGATCCAATCAGTAAGCGCCAAGATTTTTAGAATGAAACGCAAAGGTTAAAGACATCTGTCTAGTGCATGTTTACATAGAAAAACAATGGAAAAGTAGCGCAGTGGAATGGAAAAACTCAGTCCTCTTAGGACTGCACATGTGCATTGGCATTTTTAACGCTATTTGACCATAAAAAACAACATTTATGGGACAGTTTATGTCAGATTTTGGTGCTGATTTGTAATATGCTATTTAAAATGTTTTTGAAATTTCAGTATGTCCCTCTTCAAGTAGAGAAGAGCTGGTTTGGACACTGGAGGCACTGAAAATATGGCCAGATTTTCCTTGAAAGTTACTTTGGTTATTTGTGTTTGACTCCAACTTTGCTGTAAACACACACTCACATTGCTATTTTGTTTAGAAGTTGACACTGACCTATTCAACATGTTCAGATGTGAAATACGGATGTGCAGTAATATCCGAGAAGCTGGTATCTGCTAATACAGTTGGCTTGTTGGCCAGTGCACATCCAAACACAGTGATAACACAATCTCAAACTGTGGTAACATGGCACTGTGCCCCGTGCACAAAGGGAGGCCGGGCGGGAGAGGCAGACATCTGGCACCACTGTCCGTTGGGCTGAGAGCACTCAAGCTCCATCTCAGTGACGCTCCTCAGACAGACAGCCCTCCACAATCACACTGGCTCCTTTCACACAGCTCATTCTCAGAGGAGATCGAGTTTCTGCCGGGGGCTGATGAATGGGCGGCACTGTTGAGTTGAGGGGGAGAGTGACGTCTGCTTTCAATGAACCAGACATGGATGACTTGACTGACAGGGAGGGTTAGAGAACGGGCGAGAGTAGACAGGAGCTCATCTATCCAAGCTCCATGAACTCAGATGGTTCTTTAAAGAGGACCTATTCTGCTTTTCTCCATGTTCATCTGTCTTTAGTGTGTAATGTTGCTGTTTGAGCATGAAAAAGCTCTGCAAAGTTCCAAAGCACAAAGAGTTATTCTCTATATCAGTGTTTCTGAACTCCCTGAAACGCCTCCATTGTAGTCTTGAGTTTTCTTCCGGGAACGAACACGTCACAATATTCCTCATTTAAATAATTCATACGCAGAATAAAGGGGCGGGGCCTGGTTGAGTGTGCTGAAACTCGCAGTTATGGTAAAGGGCGTGAAAACAGCAAAAACATCCTGTTTAAAGGGGTGGTTGATTATGATTTAACTTTTTTAACTTTAGTTAGTGTGTAATGTTGCTGTTTGATCATAAACAACATCTGCAAAGTTACGACGCTCAAAGTTCAATGAAAAGAGAGATATTTTCCTTTACAGAAATCGCTGTTTAAGGACTACAACAAACGGCTGGTAGGGACTACAACAAGCTTCTTCCTGTGTTAGTGACATCACAAACCCCAAAATTTACATAAACCCCGCCCCCGAGAACACACAACAAAGGGGGCGGGGCCATGTTGGGCTGCTTTAGAGAAGAGGAAGAGTTGTTGTAGTAGAGTGTTGTTGACATGCCGTCATTTTACGCCGGACTGCTTCACAAACGAGGGTCAATTCAACACAGAAGATTAACATGACGGCACATGCTAGTGGATGAGTTGAATCAACTCCACAGCAACTACATAAATTTATCCACTAACCATTCAGAAACGTCTAAAAGTTGTAACTTCTTCCTGAGTCTCTCCATCAGTGTCGACTCCGGTTTGAACAATGTAAGGCTGAACACCGTTACTGACAATCCTCATTTTGGCTGCGTGAGATTCTCCAGCTTTGTTGTTGTTGAGCGATTTTTATTATTTTTATTTATTTAATTTTTATTGCTCAAACGTCTGGAGTATGGCTGCCTTCGACTAAAGGTTTTTCTGGTTCATTTTAAGCAATTAGTCCACTAATCGCACATTTATTAATAAACCATATAAATCATAATAAAGAGCCTTTAATGCCTACATAGCCTAATCAGCATTCAAGCGCACACATAAAGCTTGCCGGCAGAAGTAATGATTATGAATGCCTCAGGGAAAAACAGCAAGGAGATTGCTTTAATCATTTAATAAACTAGTGTTTTCTGTATTTTCGGCTGCAGTGATGAAGTCGACGATGCTGACTCGTCATCTCTGCAGTAGTGGACGCACCTATGTGCACGTTTCATATGGATTACATAACCTGAGAATATTTGATTTCCATTTGAATTGGTTCATTTAAAAGTAGACATTTCACTTTCTTTAAGTATATTTTTCATGTCTGTGAGGCAAGTTTACATGGAGTTTTGGTTCTTTTCTTTTTTGGGTGCGCTCAAGTTCACAGAGAGAACCCTGTTTGTTTTCATTATCTTACAAAAGCACAATGTTTTGTTGTTATTGTGAGTTTACACACATAAAAGTAGACTCTTCACAGATTCAAAAGATGTATTACTCTTATCTGTATGACCAAAAATGATGGAGTATTTTAAATGCAAGTGATGAGGTTGATGACTGATAGGAGTGTGTTTGGATGTCCAGCTGTTAATGATCTGTCCGTCACAGACTGCCTGACTTCACTCACTTCCTGTTGATTTTTTTTTTTGTTGCTGCGACTAATAAAATTTTGGTAGACTAAGCCTCTTCTAGTGCGTTAGTCGATGGTTAGTCGACTATTAGGGGGCAGCCCTAGTCTGGAGAGAAATAGCGCAGACACTGGACAAAGATGAAAACTGTCGAGCACCTGTGTTCATGCACCCTGTCAAATGGAGTACTGGCGTCATTTCAAACAAAATCAGGAGAGATTTTGGAGATTGTTTCTTGAGTTTGAAACAGCTTGTCAAATTGATTTTTCTGGAAAAGTTTGCTCCAGCTGGTAAACACCTTTGCACCACCATTGGTCCATGGTGATGACATAACAGGTGGGTGTGGCTCTGAGGCCCTGCCTTCTTTGAGGTGTAAATCTTCTCAGGCTCATTTCTTCTGTTTAGTCAGTAGAGGTCAGACACGAGTAAAAACATGAACTCACTGGAAAGCTGATTCATAGTAAAAACTGAAGCTGTAATTCTAATTTAAAGCAACTCTGACACTGTTTTTCATGTTTAATACTGTAAAGCTGCTGCTTTAAAGTGCTGTATTAAGAAATATTATGTGACTGAAGGACTGAATTGCCGAGCTGGTGCAAACATCAACATCACTATGATCAGATGCTTTCTGAACTGCTGTTTTCTCACAGCTGTTGATATTTGTATGACTGATAGATGCCTTTTAATTCTTGGCACTTTATTTTATTTATTTATTTATTTTTAGTTTATTTGTATTTTAAGAGAAAATGTTTGAATGAAACATTGAAGGATTAATGGCAGAAGTTACGGTATGTTAACTAAAGGATTAATCTTAAAAATAATCGATAGATTAATCAATCAACTAAATAATCATTAGTTATAGCCCTATTATTGTTTTTGATGCAAGAACGGTCACACTTTAGTATAGGGAACACATATAAACTATTAACTACAACTTTTTCCTCAATAACCTCCTAGATTATTGCTTATTAACAGTTAATAAGGTAGTTATTAAGTTTAGATATTGGGTAGGATTAAGAATGTAGAATAAGGTCATGCAGAATAAGGCATTAACATGTGCTTAATAAGTACTAATAAATAGGCAATATTCTAGTAATATGCACGCTAATAAGCAACTAGTTAAAAGACCCTAAAATAAAGTGTTACCGCAAGAACACTAGACTAACATTATAGTTGGACCTCAGCAAAAGTACATAATATGACCACTCTGAAAGATCTCAAGGACATTATGCACTTGCTCTTTTTAGCCAGAAAATGTTGAGGTGAACTGTCAAACAAATGCCATTGCGGGAGATTTTTATGTAGAGTCTTTTACTAAAAACAGACTACTTGAAAACCTTTGAAATCCTGAGAGAATCTACCGTATAAAGATCACACAGACCAAAACTACAAAACCAAATCATTTTCTCTGTCAAAGTAAACGTATTCATCTTCTTTGAACAAACATCACACTGTATTTGAAACAGATCACGAGCATAAACTTGCTTTCTTGCCTAGCAACATAACAGCAGGAGGAGCAGCTAAACAAGATTTAATTGTGTTTTCCAAGAGTGGACCTCCTTAAATTGGAGCCTTTGACTTATGAAGCCCATTAAATCACTGACGCAGTGTGTGTTTGCGAGAGATTTGGAGGGCGAGCAGCACATCTGGTTTACATACAGCAGCGCTCTCCTCCAGCTCCTCCCACTGCTTCTTGTAACTTCCCCTGTAATTGTTTGAAGAGATGGTGGAGGTTTTTGCTCCATGCAGATAAAAACCTCAGATCGTTTAACTCACTGTGCAGCCGCCATGTCTGCCAGAACTGCACGTACGACTGCTCCTCCTGTGAGGTCAGAGCTGGGGAAAAGTAGCGTTTAACTTTAATGCCCTGAAGAAACACAGAAAATACAGAAAACTGATAATGCTACACTGGTGTATCTGTTGTGTAAACTCTTGCACGGGTGTTTTGAGGGACTTTTACTAGTGTTTATTAATGCACGTGTGTGTGTGTGTGTGTTAAAGTGAAGGTGTGATGTTTAGGATACCGTAACCCATTAAGCAGCGACGTCGTGAATCATGTGATTTGGAGGTGTAAACTCCTCACATGTGTGTTTTATTTCAAAGGGACATTGTTTCAATCTGTCTTCAGTACGGATAACACACAACGTCTCTAAATTTACACGCATTTGTCTCTGGATGGCTCGAGTGTTTGGTTTCCATGGTTTCACGCTCACACACCGCTGATGGAGAGCAACATCACTGACACACAACTGTTTCTCCACACGCTGGCTGATCACCGCCTGATGAAGATCATATGTTCATATGTCAGCGCAGCTACTGTTACTATAGCTTATATAAGACACACACCAATAAAGAAAGCATTCAACACTTCTATCTATCCATCCTCATGATTATTTGTATGATGTACAATAATTTTGGCACAATTGTAATATCACTGTGGAGGCTGACAGACTGAATGCATGCGTTTTATGTGAATTAAACACACATTTACCACTTAAAACATCTAATAAACACATATGCAGCTGCAGTGTTTACTGAAGACCTACCGGTATGTTTTTGGAAACACATGTTTGTAAACGACGGGTAAGAGTTGGGGAAATAAACTTCTCTAGAACCTGCGGCTTTGTATGACCTTTATTGTGCCTGAATCAAAACCATCACATCTGCCAGCGCTTTTTCATAAACAATTTGAAATCTGCCACTGCTTTGTAAAGCGCCAATAATATAACTGCATCACATCAAAATCAACTGAAACGAATACTAAAGATGTTTCATGCAGGTCTATTCAGAGCTCATGGATTTAGTTAGTGTTAAATGGCTTTTACTTCTGTTTATTAGAAGTTTGTAATCATTTACTAACCTCATATGCATCTATGTCTGTGTGTTGATAATAAAATTTAGATTTTTAGGTGAACTATTTCTTTAAAAGACATGTATAGGAACCCCTAGACATTGACCTCACACAGTTTCCTAACAGTCTTGCATCAAAGTGTAAAGATCTGAGACGTTTTATGAGGCTTTTATGTCTTTACAGCGCAAGAAAATAGAAAGAAAGCGAGAGAAAACTTGGGAGAGAAAGTGAGTGCAACTCGACCGACAGCAGAAGAGGGGGAAGGGAACACTTACAACTCACTGTGAGCCTTCAGACTCACTGCATTCACGTACGAGTGTGTGTTTGGGAGGAAGGAGTGGCTCCGGAGCTACTAAATAAGAGCGAGTTAAAAAACCACTTGGAGAGCACATACACACATGCAGAAGAGATTGAGCGGCCAAACTCTGATTTATGAGACGTGAACCCGTCGACAACAGCGTACCCGCTGGGAAAAAACACTTCAATTCTGCCCTGATTACTCACATACGGCTGTGACATCAACAAGGAGCCTAATTCACAACACATGGCCTCTCTAACACACATGCATCATCTACAGATACTTCAAATATCTGCAGAAGAAGCGTGCTTGAGATACCATTAGACTGTGACACTAATTACACAAGCGTAGTATTTGATTGTAAATGATTTTGTTGTAATAACAAAAGCTTTTTTTAGTCTTGAACCTCAATGCTTCAACTCTGGCACTGCGTAACATTTTTAATAAAGTGTAATTTTTCTCAATCCCAAATCCAAAGCACTTAAACGGTCACTTACTACTGATGAGCATGCAGTGCATTTGTCGAACGCCAAACTTGCAGGAAGGACGTTGTCAAATCTTGACAGGAATCCCCGAATCTGGAAAGACAACAAATGTTTTTAAGATAAATAAACAGTATAGAAAAATATTCCTTAATCTCTAGCGCCACCTGGTGTGTGGCAGTAACAACATGTTCAGTTCGGGGTCTGAGAGACCCTACAGCCATTTTAATATGTCAAAAACTTACTTAATACTGACGCATCACGCTCAATTTTCCTAATCTTATATAAAAGGAGTATTATTAAACTTCCAACTTTGTCTCACATCGTCCATGAAAAATGTTACATTATTTATATTTGAGGTCTCAGAGAAAAATACACAATGAATTTGAACAAATCTTCAATATAATGACCTTATATAACTATTTTTTTAATGACAAAATTGTCCAATGTCAAGAATGTCTGAGTCATATTTCACACCAAAATGTCTGGTAACACTTATGGGGAACAATTCTCACTTTTAACTCGTGGCTTATTATCTTGCATGTTATTAGTATATTGGCTGTTTATTAGTACTTATTAAGCACATATTAACGCCTTATTCTACATGACCTTATTCTACATTCTTAATCCTACACAATACCTAAACTTAATTACCTTACTAACTATTAATAAGCAGTAAATTAGGTGTTTATTGAGGCGAAAGTCATAGTTAATAGTGAATATGTGTTCCCCATACTAAAGTGTTACTAAATGTTTTAAGCTTTAAAATATAATTATGCAAACAAAGGATAAACATTTTTTTTTTTTTTGCATATTGCAAATGAAGCCTAATTAACAACCTGACAAAATAATTAGTCTAAATAAAAGTAATATTTTAGGAAACACACCTATTTTATGAAATGTTGATTATTTTGTGGTGACAGGGCCAGTGAACATTTTGTCAGGGAAGGTACAAATCTCTATAAAAATCTAAAATTGGTTTTGATTTTGTGGCAAAGTATGAGGTTCCTTTTTAAATACATCATTATAAAAACAAAATCATTCTATAAATCTAAAATAAATAAACTCATGAACCACACACTCTTCCAATCAAGAGACAGACATTTTTCTGCAATTATTAGTGGTTTCCGTATGAAGGCCACGCTCATCTAACAGCACAGTGCTTTCTTGTGATGTATATATGTGTGTCAATTACAGTCACGCGTCTCTCAGAGTACATACTCTCAAGAGTTACTGTTGCCGGCTCATCTTAATTGAAAGCAAATTAAAGAAAGAGTCCAAGGGGAAGATAAGAGGGGTTGAGGCATCGGCATGAAGATTACGAGGAATTCACAGGCGGCTGATGCATTACGCATTACCCATGAATCCATGCGCTCGAGCTCAAGACACTTTGATGTAAATCCACATTCATGGTGTCAAATCCACAAAATAAGAGAGATTCATATTTAGAAATTCATCCAATGTCATTAACTTCAAGTTATGTAAGGTCAACTAGTTTATATCTAGCTACTCAAATAACAACACAGCCATTTTAAAGGCCCAGACATGTGAAGGAAAACAATCAACCAATTAGATACAGAGGTTTGTTAATGCTGCAGTTAATGAAACTGTTGTGGGAAGATATTTGATGTCCAAAACACACTACTGTTCAAAAGTTTAGGGTTTATAAGATTTTTTTGTGTTGTTGAAAGAAGTCAGTAAAATACAGTAAAAACAGTGAAATATTCTAATGTAAATCAGCTGTGAATATATAGTAAAGTGTAGTTTATTCCTGTGATCAAAGCTGAATTTTCAGCATCATTACTCCAGTCTTCAGTGTCACATGATCCTTCAGAAATCATTCTAATATGATGATTTGATGCTCAAGAAACATTTATGATTATTATCAATGTTGAAAGCAGGTTTCAGGAGTTTTTCAGGAATAGAAAGTTCAAAAGAACAGCATTTATTTGAGTCTTTTTTAACATTATAAATGTCTTTACTGTCACTTTTGATCAATTTATTGCATCTTTGGTACTGACACCAAACTTTTCAATGAAAGTGTACATTTATGTGGAGTGGGATTTTGTATCTACGAGATTTCACAGCTGCCGAACACAACACCACAGAAATAGAAACCAAACGATCAATAAAATGTCCTGTTGCTTGTTACAGCTTCATCACACCACAGTTCTCCTGAGACACGCAGCTGACGAGCACTACTCTCATTCACACTATGATAATATTGCTCACTAGATGATGACAGATCTCCTGGTTTTATACATATATACATATATATATACACACATATAAGAATATAATATATAAAAATGGCTGAAACCTAAACTTTCAGAGCAGATCTGCTGCAGTACCGTGTTCATTCAGCAGGGGTCAGTGTGAGCTAAAGAGACTCTTCCCACTCAAATGAATCACCCATGTTGTCATGCAACATTAATACAAAAATCATCATAACACTAAATCCCATCGAGATCGATTTATGAGGTCAGGGATTATAATGACCCAGTCGTCGCATGTGTCCTGTTCGCCAGCGTCTCATATTGTGATGCTGGCTAGTCACAGTCAGGAGAGCTTTCCTGATTAATCGTATTATGCGCAAGGAGTCACATATTTGCAATTAGGGGTTCTTGAGGAGGGGATACGCATGCTGTACGCTGGTGGAGCTAATAACCCAGAGAGCAGCTCTTTGACGTCTGTAGCTGCGTCATTAGTCCCTGTGTGTGTGTGTGTGTGTGTGTGTGTGTGTGTGTGTGTGTGTGGTTTATTGAATGCGGGGGGCTCTAAGCTTCGGCACACAGGCATGGGGTCCTGCTGTGCCACTTTATGAATTATACCGAGCCTGTAAGATTGGAAGTTTCAACAATATAAACAACTACATGTAATATGTATCATAAATACAAGTGCACACAAGCACAGCCAAATATGTTGGTGTTTTTCCATGGTGTCCATGGTGGAAAAAAAAAAAAAAAAAATGGTGTGGAACTTTGAAACTATTTTTTCAAAGAAACAGCAAGTAACACATTGAATTAAACATGAGATTTTGAATTAGTGAGACTAAAATATAATCTTCTTGTAAAATATATTCCAAATAATCTTTGTTTTATTTGACACATGCACACCATGTGAAAAACAGGATCATTTGGACTGCTAAAAACTATTTTCTCTAAAGTATTTTTGCCTTGTTTTCCAATACAAAGAAGTGATTATGAATCAGACTTCAGTGAATTCAGTGTAGAATTCAGTACAAATATCTAAACATTCTTAAATCAAGACACATTTACTGGAGAAGCAAAATGACATTAAGTCTTTATATTAAGTCTTGTTATCTGAAAAAAATGATATTTGATATTTGTTCTTATTTTAAACAAAAACTAGTTCTACAGGAATTTAAAGGAACAGCTCAGTCAAACTCAAACTCATGCTGTTCCAGATCCGTGAGAGAGATGGTAGAAATAGTCATGTATAATATAAAATAGTCATGTTTCTGCTGTAAAAAACCTTGACGGACATTATAATTAGAACTCAGGGAGGAAAAATAATAAAGTACAGGACATGACCCTTTTAATACTCTTCATGAAAAGTGTCATCATACTGTATCTTCCTGCCAGCGTCAATCCGTTCAGACAATGAAAATGAGGCCATTTGGAGTCGCAGGTCAAAAGGAGTATGAACAGAGCAGATTTAAATACTTGCTCTTCATCCTCAACACTTTCCAAGCACAATTCCACCATCCCTCCTTTTCCTCATTCTCTCTGACTCCAGAGACTCATAAAGCTGGTGAACGTCCCCAAGCGTGCAATGATAAGAGTCAAAGACAAACAAGGCCAGCGCTGCAGCCCTTCAGCATGAGCCACCAAACACTTTCATGAAGGATTAGCCCACGGATTTGCTCCTGTCAATGTCCTGTTTCCTTCTTCAATGGCTATCCAGTGACACAAGAGACATTAGAGAGGGAAACAACATTCCCCTTTGGTGCTGTATCAGGGGAACCGCTCCAGACTCGACCCACGTTTTCATCGACTTTAGAGCCAAACGATGGTGTGACATTTTCTACACAACCTGCCCACAAATAATCATGCTGCACCGCAGTCTTTGTTAACTAGTCTCATGAATTTGGTAACATTCAAAGTACAATTTCACTTTTTTAATTTTCTACATTAATTGTCTTTAAATTTATATAAAATCTTATATTGTATTTGTTAAAATTGTATTGTTACAGGTAAAAGTAGACTACTTTCACTAAAAGGTCCAACATATTAGGAATACCTTTAGCTGTGTTGCTGTGTGTCATGAGTAAGTAATTAAGTAAGCTAAATACTCGAATGGCAGTGTCTTGCTTATAATACACCCAACCAACGCATCTGTACCCCCACACGTTTTTTGACATGACGCACCACAGCTGTTTGAGTCTGTCTACACTGGACACATCAAAGTAAACATTATAAACTGGTACACGTGTCTTTCTAAACGGGTGCATGATGATGCTGTATGGCACTGAAGTGTCCACTGTAGTGAGCTGCAAAGCATTGCCCGGTTCACTTCGACGGGGCAGGGTTAGGGTAACCCATGTGACACATCAGTCATGGTCCCACACCAGCTGAACACCCTCTGGCTCCACCTGATACAGTAGCCACGCCCCAAACCCTCCACCTGCTACAGTAGCCACACCCCAAACCCTCCACCTGCTACAGTAGCCACACCCCAAACCCTCCACCTGCTACAGTAGCCACACCCCAAACCCTCCACCCGCTACAGTAGCCACGCCCCAAACCCTCCACCTGCTACAGTAGCCACACCCCAAACCCTCATCTTGCTACAGTAGCCACGCCCCAACCCTTCACCTGATACAGTAGCCACACCCCAAACTCTCCGCCTGATACAGTAGCCACACCCCAAACCCTCATCCTGCTACAGTAGCCACACCCCAAACCCTCCACCTGCTACAGTAGCCACACCCCAAACCCTCCACCCGCTACAGTAGCCACGCCCCAAACCCTCCACCTGCTACAGTAGCCACACCCCAAACCCTCATCTTGCTACAGTAGCCACGCCCCAACCCTTCACCTGATACAGTAGCCACACCCCAAACTCTCCGCCTGATACAGTAGCCACACCCCAAACCCTCATCCTGCTACAGTAGCCACACCCCAAACCCTCCACCCGCTACAGTAGCCACGCCCCAAACCCTCATCCTGCTACAGTAGCCACACCCCAAACCCTCATCCTGCTACAGTAGCCACACCCCAAACCCTCATCTTGCTACAGGAGCCACGCCCCAAACTCGCCACCTGATACAGTAGCCACACCCCAAACTCTCATCCTGCTACAGTAGCCACACCCCAAACTCTCCACCTGATACAGTAGCCACACCCCAAACTCTCCACCTGATACAGTAGCCACACCCCAAACTCGCCACCTGATACAGTAGCCACACCCCAAACTCTCATCCTGCTACAGTAGCCACACCCCAAACTCTCCACCTGATACAGTAGCCACGCCCCAAACCCTCCACCTGCTACAGTAGCCACACCCCAAACTCTCCACCTGATACAGTAGCCACACCCCAAACTCTCCACCTGATACAGTAGCCACGCCCCAAACCCTCCACCTGCTACAGTACTCTCTCTATAGGCTGAGCTGGAAAGTGATTGATGGATCTAAGCAGATGCTCTCAGTGTTTAGATGGTGTCTGGGAGGCTCAATGTTTACACTTATGGGGGAGATAAACCAGTGGCATACTAATAGTAGTCAATGAACAATAAACTGGGTTAAGAGGATGTATTTAAACATAAGGCATACTTCACCTTTGATCAGACCTCCCAGCACTGATTGAAAAAACAAGCCATCTTTTCTATAATCATATTTAGCTTTTGTTTCGTCTTTTGCAAGCTCCTGATTATTATCTTATTTATTTGAGATAACAAGGCTGCTAGTTCTTGTCCTCATAATAGCTTTTGTTAACGATCACAATCCTGGTGAGGACTTTATCCCAGCCTCAGGTTGTGATGTTAACAGTTCCTGGATGGAGATCAGCAGGTTTTAGGGACTGGCATGAAGTTGATTTTTCCAGCTTTTTCTGCCGTGGAAATGTGCAGAACGGTTCCACATTGGGCAGTGGCCTTCCTGGCGGTGGAGAAGGCGCTTGAAGGTCACGGGAGTACAGTGTGTGTTTGAGGATATGTGACTTGAGGAAATGAGCTGACTGTGGATCCGTTCACTTCAGGCAAATCATCAGGGCTTTGACAAATGGTGTTGACAGATAAAAAGAGACGAGATCTCTGCAACTGTTTGCTCTTCACAGATTATGTGACGCCACCTGCTGCACGTCTGAATGTCACATGCCTGCTATAAACTACTGAGCATCTTTTTGCAGATATTTCCTGTAATGTTTCAGATGTTCAGTGTTTCATATTGTGACTTTAGAAATACGAAAATAAAGAGGATGAACACACTACAACCATGACAAGCAGCAGGGCATTTTGTTGATTGTCTTTGTTGTTCCACAGTGAAATATCATTGGTCCAAAATCCACATAATTGTATATTAAAGTGCCACTATTATGTTATTATTATACAGAGCTGGAATTCAGATATGCTAATGGGAATTTGGTTTCTGACACACAACAGACTGGGCCATCTGACCAATCAGAGCAGAGCAGGTTCTCTGGAAGGAGGGGTTTTAGACGAACTGAATCCTTTATCGAACCTTTCAAACACCATGAGAAAAGAGCTGATTTTTAAGAGTTTTAAAATTAAAGCGTTTTTTGACTTTGGATACATGCAAATCTCTTGTAGGAGACCTTCGAAACTAAATTAGAAACCTTTAAAATAGCATAACGGGGCACTTTAATTATCAAATACATTCTGACTGGCTGTTACGCTGTGCAGCATATTGGTTGTTTGTTTTAGTGTGGACAAATTATTTGTCAATCGACTACAATTTTTAATCCAGTTAACTAATTGCCATTAATTGCACATATTGATATTAGCTGAGAAGATCTCCAAATGCAGATCATTCAAAGACATTAACATTACTGTGGCAGAGAAGTAAATCATTGAAGAGACAAAAAGTGTCTTTAGATCCTAGTGAAGAGAGCAGAATAGACCAGCATGAATTTCAATGCCAGTTCATCTCATGCTGAGGATGATATATCCCCACAATGCAACAAAGCACAACATGTTCACTATCAGCAATGCTGGTCTGTTCAGCAGGGTAATTATATCATAATAAAGTTCATTATTATAATAACAAACAAATATATATATCAGATGCTGGACAGGAGCTCATAACTGACCTGATGGGGGACGAGACCTAGTGAGGTTGGAGGTTCATTCATCCGGTCATCACTGCTGCTGGCCACAGCGTAACCTCTGACAGAAAAAAAAAATTATGATTAGTTACTGTGTGTGTGTGTGTGTGTGTGTGTGTCAGAAATAGTCAAAAGTGTCAGAAATAGTCAAAGATGAACAGTATTTTGCCAACTGAAAGCTGTGTTTGTTGTATTACTAATACTGTGTGTTAAATTTAAGAAAGGCTTCAATACATCAAATGCAAACTCTATTTCAAACCAAAGAAGCTGACATGTTAGGATGTCTAATAGCGCCCCAGAGCCACAGGGGCCAAATGTGTCGGTTACGTATACAACCTTGTTTCCCTGAGTTCCCTGAGGGAATGAGATGCCGTCAGTAGCTGATGCACACCCTCCAGGTGGGGCGACTGTCTGAAGCCTGTACAGAATCATGCTAATTCATTGGCTGATGGCGTTAACACCGCCTACTTAGGCATCCTGTCACCAGTGCCTCAAAAGAATGTGCTCGTGCCATCAATCCTCAGATTTCTCCACGAAGAAAGCTTGCAGCAGGACTGAGGAGTATGGCAAGCAAGCAGCATCTTGTTCCCTACTCAGGGAACCAAGGTTACATACGTAACCAAGACGTTCCCTTTCATGAGTCCATTCAACACTGCGCCAGTAGCTGACACTATGGGAACAGTGTACCACAGCACCATACTACAAAGCCTGTGAAAAGCAGATTGCACAGACCAACCCTCTAAAAGACACACTGAAGCTCGAGTCACCATTGGCTAGGTTTTAAATCTGATAAAAGTGTGAGGAGAGGCCCAGGCTGCCGGCACACAAATAACCTCCAAAAACCCTCTTCTTACCAAAATTTGGGAAGAAGCAACACCTAGTAAAGTGTGCACGAATGTCCAGAGTAGGGCTGCCACCTAGTAGTTGAAGAGAAGAGGCTTAGTCGACCAAAATTGTATTTGTTGGTTAGACGCAGAAAAAAAAAAAAAAACTCCACGGAGAAGTCACACAGTCCGTGAGGGACAGATTGTTAACGGCGGGTCCTTGTGGTAATTATATGTCGGGAAGAAAAACCAAGCGTTCACCTATCATCCATCGACCTCAAATATAGCTTATCAATTGAAACATCTAAGTAACTTGGCAGCTCACTCTAACGTTAACATAGATAAATGTGCGCTATTATTAGGCGGATATCCAAGTATTTGTTCGGAGTGTGGAAGTATTAGTTCACTTAATGCAAGACATGGAGGCGCTGGCGCGATCACTTGCATTTTTTTCCTGATAACAGTAGAAACAACTTAAAATACTTTTGGTCATACAGATAAGAGTAATACATCATTCCAAACTGTACTTTTATGTGTAAACTCACAATAACAAAAAAAACATTGTAAAAATGTTTGTAAAATAAAGAAAACAAACAGAATGCGCTTTCTGCCGTCTCGGTCTATGTGAACTAGAGCGTGTCACAAAAATGAACCGAAATTCAGCGTATACTTGCCTCACAGACATGAGAAATATATCTATAGAAAGCTTGAAATGTCTACTTTTAAACGAACCAATTCAAATGTTCTACTCTCTGATTATGTAATCCGCATTTCTCTCTATAAGCGTGTTCACTATACTGCGAAGACGGCGAGTCAGCATTGTCAACTTCATCTTTGCAGCCGACACTGACTCTAGTTTATTAATAAATAATTAAAATGTCTCCTTGCTATTTTTTTCCTGACACATTCATAATCATTATGTTTGCTGGTGCTTTGTGGAAAGCTTTACGCATGCACTTGAGTGTGGAATAGGCTATATATTACACCTATTAAAGCAGGGGTGTTAAACTCATTTTAGGTTGAGGGCCGGATAGGAAGAAATGTAACCATGTGCGGGCCGAATTACCTTTTTTTAAAACTTAGCGCGCTGACAGTTACATTTAATATTAACCCAACAAACTACAAACTAATTAGCAAGAAAACTAGAAAAACACACTGCTCTTTAAAAACAGCATTTGTTTCTACAGCGAAAAGACTTATTTACTTTATTTACTTTTTATTTAATATTACTTTTATTTTATATTTTTTTATTAGTGATGCACCGATCATGGCCAAGTCCAATTTTTTTACAAGCAAATTTGCCGATTCTGTAGCATGAGCCGTTTTTTTTTATTTAAATTTGATTATATAATTTCAATATTTACAGCAAAAACAGCATGGTCTGACTATAGTTTTGTGAAATTATGCTACATAAGACACCTGCACAAAACAAAAATTGCGGATGGACTGAATGGAAATGCAAATTCACTCTCTGTCAGTAGGTGGCGCTTAAGGAACAGCAGCGATATAGTGTTTCGTTGATTACCGCTGTACACTAAGCAGCGCTGCGCTTGAAAACACAACTTTATACGGAGATAAAGAGGAAAAGAAAATGCCTTCGAAACTTTTCTGTCAGTTCACTTCAGAGGTACATTTATATAAACCTCAATATTTATATTTTTCTTCCTATATTTCGTGAACAGTGAGCTTGTGCACAGTACAGTATTTTCCTCTGCTGGCGCATCTATGTTCTCCTCTTTGCGTCCGTATTCAGCGTTTGCGTGTTTTAACGTCACCTTTACGTAATATTTCCACACAAATGACAGTCTGGGAAATGATTGCAAAGCAGTTTGCTTTTAAGTCCAGAATAGAGATTGGCCAAAATAAAACTAAAAACGTTGGGATTTATGGCTGGTTCCATACATCTCTATTTTTTTTTTATTATTGTTCAATTCATTCCCCGGGCCGGATTGGACACCTTTGGGCCGTATGTTTGACACCCCTATATTAAAGGCTCATTATGGTTTAGTAATCCCCCCAGTTTATATTTAAGTAATTAAATTAATTTAAACATGCTATTAGTCGACAAATAGCTTAAATGAACGACTACTAGTCAACTAAAAAAACTCTTATTCGGGGGCAGCCCTAGTCCAGAGGCGAAGGTAATCCACACATCTCATAAGCCCTAGAGGTAGAATCCTGCTCCTGGAGGGTCACTGTCCTGCAGAGTTCAGCTCCAACCCCAACTAAACAAACCCTGACCAGCTAATTAAAGTCTTAGTAGGCATGCTAGAAACTTCCAGGCAGTTGTGTTGAGGCAAATTGGAGCTTTTACTGCATATAATAATTCATACTCAGAAAGTAGAACTGAAATGACATTCATTACAAGATGATTAGTTAAACAATGTCAAAAGCCATGTATTTCGTCATTGAGGATTTCTTAAAAATACTGTGCAATACTGTGCAAAATCTCGTCACACCCCTACCCAGGCCTGAGGTCGACTCTGACCAGAACTTGTCAAGGATTTTACAAATTTGGGATGGTCAGTGGAGCTAGGAACACAACATGCACTCTGTCTTCCCACACTCCCAAAAGAACCGTGGAAAGCAGGCATATCAGCAGGAAGGCATATAAACTGGCCCTCGGCCACTGCTGTACCAGAGCGTCTACTAAAAAAAAAAAAAAAAAAAAAAAAATGGGATAGGAAAAAGTATTTCATAATCCCAAAAATTATTAATCAAAGAAATATTCTCTGACTTTACAGTGGTTTCTGAAGTCGAAGTGTTCTCCTGTAACAGTTTGACAGCTGAAAGCCCCCTGCAGAAGTGGACCTCTTATCATACAAGGGTGCCATCCTCTGTCGCACCATATCTGAAGGCTTTTATCCAGGCATAGAAAAGCTCCGTCAGCTCTATAACAGCTTAATGCATCTGAAGAGAGACTGTCAGTAGGATGCCAGCACTATCTAGGGCACTGAGAGGAATGGCCCCTGCTTCCTTGAATAGTAAACATCAATGAAAGCTTTCTACACCCTCTCATCCATCTGGAAATACATAAAAAGCAACATACAGGCTTTCTGCACTTCAGATATGACATTACAGTGTAATTGCTATTAGTGCTGTTCCTTTTCAGCGTGACTTAAACTCAGGGTTGGAAATGAAGCTAAGATGGAACTAAGATGGTATGAACCTATTAAAGGTGAAGTGTGACATGTCTGCCTCACTAATGTCAACAAATTAGAAGGGTGCTTTGATCAAATGGATGGCAGTTCTGTTTTTTATTATTATGTATTTCACAGGAAAGCTATATTTTTAAGCTCTAAGCAAGTTTTGAATGTTCCCCACATCTGCCTTTGTTCGGTCAAACAGAGAGCTGCGCCACAAACTCACAATGGTGGTTGAGTGCTGCTGATCGATCAATCAGATCGATGTTATGAAAGCACCCTAGGGTCACAGTGTTACACTTTTCAAAAGAAACAAACACAATAGTTGTCTCTGCATTTTAATATGGGATTGAAGTGAGTATTAAAACAGAAAAAAACATTACACTTTTTAGCTTTAAGGATGCCAACAGGTGAAGGATCCAAATTTGCAAGCTTCATAAATTTCCAGTTTGATACCACAGACTATTTGTCTAGTTGTGTCTCAAATCATGTATACACTGAACTCCCTGAAACGCCTCCATCTTGAGTTTTCTTCACAATATTCCTCATTTAAATAATTCATACGCAGAATAAAGGGGCGGGGCCTGGTTGAGTTAGTTAGTAGTGTGTTGAAACTGGCGGTTAAGGTAAGGGGCGGGACATTTCCCAAACACCAATCACAACACACTGCTCCAGCCGACCAATCAGAGCACATTGTGCTTTTCAGAAGGAGGGGCTTCATAGAGACAGGAACTAAACAGAGCGTTACTGACAGACTGGGAAGAGAGGAGCTGAACAATGGAGAATATGAGGACAATAATCAACCTGTTCTAGTAGAGCCCAAAAACAACATCAAGACTTTGAAAAACTGCATAATGTGGCCTCTTTATTCACAATAAGTGCATCATGCAGGTGTATTTCTTGATGGAATTGCAGTGTGAATCACATTTGTTATGCTACAAAAGTGGCTAGCTGTTAAGTTCATTCATTTTAAAACTGCTTCAGTCATACATTCTTTATCAATTTTCTACAATGCATGAATACTCTGGCATACCATATGGACAGAAGCAAATCATGATGTACAGTAGCTGAAGTGTTATGTTTTTTAAATGTGAAGTTGAACACGTACCCCTCAGGGTGCTGGAGTACAGACACCATCAGCTCCACAGCCAGGGCTCCAGCGATCATGGCCAGACCAGGACGGCTCACTGTGCACTGCTGGTCCAGAGTCCTGTCTCTGGTGGACTAACAGGTGGATAAGAGTTTACTAGCAGGTTTGAGTAACAGCTGAAACCATAAATCATGGAAACCAAACATATTCATTATTCAGTTCGTAAAAATGTTTTATTTTGGCTAAGTGATGGATAAACTCAGTAGGAGATTATTTTCAATCATGTTATGATCTCCATTGAATTCAAGGCACTTTAGCATAAGATTGATTGGTTTCAGCTACACATTTGATATTATAATATAATACGTGTCCTGAGGAAAACTTAATTTAACTACAGCTATGAAAGTGCTTGATTAAAACTCACATCTCCAGGGGCGACCACATCATTACAGAAGTAGCAGCCAAGACGGTGTCCCGGTATGTTGGAGAATAAAGACGCTCCTGAGAAGGAATATAAGTCATGCTTAAAACATCTCAGAATACAGCATCTCAAACTCTGCAGAATCTCTATGCAGGTTCACACATCTTTTGACCTATGAATGCTGTGAACCAATCCTGTGAATTAATAGATTTGGATATATTGAAGTGGATCATGTGTATCATATTGCACTTATTAGTGTCCAAAAGCAAAAAAAACGTGAACTTTTCTCATTAGATTACAGTTCTGCATTTGAATTATATTTTATTTACAGAAGAATTGCTCATTTCCAATCAACATTACAGGATTGGATCTGTTAGCTGAACGCAGATATTGCAGGCCTTCATTTCAAGACACAATCCAAGAAAAGTGTTTTACCATGACGGTTGTCATAGAGGTCGCTTTATTTGCACATCTAATGAATAAAACACTTTAGATACATTCAGGGCTCGACATTAACAACTCGCCAAATTCAGGTGTATTTCAGCAGTGGCGTTTAACACAGTCACTCCTACTAGACACTTTGGCAGGTTGAATTTCATATATAATATAAACACTTTTCAATAGTAATGTTTTGAAAATGCATCTGAAATAATGAACTAAGTGCAATGTAGTTTTGTCCCAAATATCGATTTTTCGATACATATCGATATTGAAATATCCGAAACGCTTCCAATACTCATTATCCACAGAATAATACATGATTCCAGCTGCTCTTTCTCTTATTTGAGAAAGAAACGCGTGTGTAACAGTATAATGGGTTCGTGTGTCAGGTCTTAAAGTGACAGCAGCCTAATAAACCTGCTGCCAAATTATGAGATAATATTAAAAATATCTAGTTTTTCCCCATGGTATTAGAGGTGTTTTGACAATTCAAAAGCCACCGTACAAGCGAACGCCAAAATCCAGAATGGCGTCTGACAAGTTGATCCACTTCGTCTCACAGCACAAAGCACTGAATGACAAACAAAGTGTGGAATACAAAGAGACGGAATATTACGACAGCTGATTGCGGAACAGCTTGGAAAACAGGATGGTAGGTACCGATTTCAAAACAAAGGGTGTACGAAAGATTATGGGCCAATGATGTGACGGGTCATTTTTTTGCCTTAAAAATAATAAAAAACAAAGATATGACATCCAAAGTATGTAAGGTAGTACAACTAGATCTCTTTTAATGAATCAAAAAGGTTTTAATTATATTTTGCTACATGCAAAGATTTTGAAGTGTCAAAAGGTCATTCGGTTTAACCGTCCAAAGGCCAATACAGCCATTTCATTTGAGATTAAAATATCTTAAAATGTAATAAATGTATATATTTTTTTATTCTGGCATGATTTTATAACATCATATATCAACATAGTGCAAAATGGTATTAAAATTATGTGTCGTTGCTTTGTTATGAGAAAGAATGTCCGGAAAAATGAATTTCATTGATGTCATTCTGAGTAATTTTGGACCGTTTTGGATCAAGTCATGCGGTCAATATCATGTGACAGGATGTGACATCATTCAGACACCTGCAAAGGACCACATGGTCATGAAGCAAAGTAACAAACTCTCTTTTAACTATTTGAAAAATTCATACGCATGAATACGCATGTCCCGAAACATCAAGTCATTCGGTACAACCGCTATAAAACATGTAAAATGTTGTAATATTTTAAAAACTTGTACTAAATATAAAATGTTTAATTGTCCTTTTGCTAGCTAGCTAGATATCAGCCTGTTAGCATTGTTAGAAAATATCGTCATTCGGTAAAACCAAAAGTGTCATTCGGTAAAACCGAAATTTTGGTTAAACCGAATGACCTTTGATCTTGTAAAAAAAATTACAAAAGCAGTGTTAATTGATTATAAAAACCACATAATCTCATTGTTAACACTTAATAAAACTTTTTCTTTTAATAAAACTTAAAAAAAATAAAAAATTGTAATTGATTAATTAATACGTACCAGACTCAGTGTGCAAGGTTTCTGTGCGTGATGAATTTTTAGGATGATGAATACGAAAAAACTCAATTTCAGACTCAGTGTGCAAGGACCTTTACAGTGTAATTACATATTTAAGTATTAAGAAATATTAATCAACAGTGTGTACTATAGGGTTAGGAATAGGGTTTGGTTAGTTATATGTAATTATGCATAATTTACTGTCATTACTACAGTAAGTACATGTAACAGATGTGACTAAAAAATAACTTTATATTAAGTTCACATGCCTTTTTTTTAACATAAGCCTGCTACAAAACTGAGTTTTTCTACTTTTACACATATAAGTGTGTTTGATGAAATCACTCAGAATACAGTTCTTGGCATGAACATACTCCATCAAACATACTAAACATTTTGCAGATTTCTTTTGAGTAGGTATTGCATAAAAAAAGCTGATTGCAGACTCCAGACAATGTAATAAATGCACCTAATTAGTTGCCTGCAGTACCTAATTGTACCGAACTATTAATAAAATGGCTGTAAAATGAATATGTTAATAATTATGTTATATAAAAGCATGAAAAAGAGCAAGTAATCATGACCCATAAGTAATTAGGGATTTTCCATCAAAACCATAGATATGTTCAGGCCAATTCACGCTTGAAGTACCACCTTCATGATTTTTCATGAGTCACACCTGCTCCAACAGGCATCGCGCCTCACGCTTACTGACAGCGGCAGCCCAGAATGAGTCACGAGCCGTTCGCACAGATGTGCTCTTGTGCTCACAGCTCGATGGAGTGAAAAAGAACAGAACAGAAAGCAGGGGTCTTGAATTTCCAAGTTGTAGCTTGACACAGTCTCAAAAACACGGCGAGACGCCGAAAAGCAATAAGATGCAACATAAGGGCCAAATCTGTCCACCTCTTCTGCAATTCCCAGATATTACCAGGTTTTTCATGACCACGTGCCTCCTGTATCTCTATTTTAACTATGACGACTTTTGACATTTTGCATTTGAGGTTTACTGTAGACCAGTGTTATTATCATTTACTGAAACTAAAACTAACAAAAACATTTCTGTTGATTGAAATAAAGCTGAAATAAAATAAAACATGCATATTAGTTGAAATCATGTACTAAACGAAAATTAGAAATGTTGCCTTGGCAATAAACTCAGCTGAAATGAGTTTAAGCTGAAGAAAACGCTGCTGTAGACCTCTGCTTTGTGTGCACGAGTCGCTTTTACAACACGCTTGATCTAAACAGCGATGAAAGCAGAACGCACCTGGTGTGATGGTGGCTGCCGGTGTGGAGGAAGACGAGGAGTTGGAGGAAGCAGACATGGGGCTGGACTCCTCAGACTGTGACTCTTTGGGTTTCTTAAGGCCGTGCCTCATTACCACAAACGTGTCGAATCCCAGAGCAGCGTTAACTATCAACTGCAGAGAGACAGATATATTGAACTCTTGGATGTGATTAAAGTAAACCTAAAGATTTCAAGAAAATAGGCAAAACAATTCTAAAACTTAGACTTTAGTTTGGATTTGCTCTCAGATTTTTGGACCTAGCAGCTATAATATTATTTTTACTAATAAAAGAAAACTATTAATTATAATTAAAAGACATATTCCTACACTAATGTTCAAAAGTTTGGGGTTTGCAAGATTTTTTTAATGTTTTTGAAAAAAGTCTCTTATGCATTTATTTGATCAAAATGTGAATATATAGTAAAGTGTAATTTATTCCTGTGATCAAAGCTGAATTTTCAGCATCATTACTCCAGTCTTCAGTGTCACATGATCCTTCAGAAATCATTCTAATATGATGATTTGATGCTCAAGAAACATTTATGATTATTATCAATGTTGAAAACAGTTGATCCATTATTTTTCAGGATTTTTTGAAGAATAGAAAGAACATTGTGTTTATTTGAAATAAAAATCTTGTAGAACATCATAAATGTCTTTTTACTGTCACTTTTGAACAATTTATTGCTTCCATGCTAAATAAAAGTATTCATTTCTTTCAAAACAAATATGAATTATTTTTATTTGTCATGCAGATGACTCTGAGGGGTTAACTAAACCAGGTTTGCGACAAGTTAACGCGTGGCATCTTTAGACCCATACATTCATAATAATTAATCAGCATATTAAGAGCATTTCATAATAAACAATGTTATAATTTGGAAAATTTTTTAGAGATGTCAAGGGAAGACAAAAAAACTTTGAAATTACTAGTTAACTTTGTTTTGTACTTTTGATGAGAGTTTTGATTATTATTATTTAAGCTGTTTGTTTTTAGTAGTTTATTACTTTGAGCAAAATATAAAAATAGTCCATACTTTTCTCCTGCATGTTTTCTCAGTCACAAGGCCTTATGTGCCATACATGTACTGTATGTCTAAATGTAAATGTAAATAAATAAATAAAAGCCTGATAAAACATCTGATATAACCTGTATTTACTTTTTTTTTGGCATAGGCATAATAGGCACTGCTTTGGCTCTAAGGGCCCAAGATTCTCATGTTTGATGACTATTTTGAGTGTTTAGGATTTTTTTTTTTTTTTTTTTTTACAAAGTATTACGGCAGCCCTGATGGAAATGTATAACTGTTCCAGAAAAGTATTGTCTGGACCTCCGCTGGGAATGAAATATGGAGACCGGACCTCTTGGAACTTTAATTGAATACCCCTGGACTATATATTTTAAATCAAGTGAATCTGTATTGTCAGAACGGTTATATTTTGCACTGAAACATTTGCATGTATCAACCAGTACGCATTCATACTGTATGCAATATTGCAATATTTGTCCACAATTGGTACTGCAATTGTTGCAGTGCATTTTCTGTACATAGGTCTTTACAATGTAATCATATAAATGCTATAATATTACTTATTAATGCTCAAAACTTTACTTATGCTATTGCTAGTGTAATCTATTATAATTAACATAGATATGTGCATTATGCCTATTGTAGGGTGAAGTGTTGCAAATATAGAAGCATCCTCTTTGAGGTTAAGTGTCCTTAAATCAGATATAAAGAACAAACCCTGTGCAGCACGTACCAACAACTGTGACAATAACATACTATATAAAAAGGCAGGCAGGCATGGAGAAAATAAATAAATAAATAAAAGATGAAAGACGGGGGGGAGGAAGCTACCTTTCTCTGGCTAGCAGCGATGACTGTCGGAAGCCAGCGGCTCTCACGAGTGTCCATCAACAGGAAGACCACATCGTGTTCAGAGATAAGCCTCTCCAGCTGTTCCACATCCTGCCGAGCTTGAGCCATTGTCAACTCGGAAAAGTTCACCGGATGGCCAGGCATTGGGATGCTCATGTTGTAGCCCTCCGCATTCTGAATGGGACGAATAATATATTCACAACAGGTGACATGCAAAATGTTCAGTCATTTAAAAGCTAAAACATTATGTGTAAAAATGATTTTGAACACCAAATCCTGCAAGAGATTTTTTGCACCCACTATCAATAAAATTGTTAACAAGAGACATTTTGGTACATCCATTCTAAAGTATTTACGAAGCAAATAGTCAGGCTGTTTACAAAGTTCTGTAGTTCAGAGGGACTGAAAATAAACACAATCATCTGCATAGCTCTGGAAGTGTATCCCATGCTTCCTGATTACATTACCTAAAGCATAGACAATGTAAACAGCAGAGGTCCTAAAACCGAGCCCAGTGGGACTCCACAAAAACCTACATTTTCCTCAAAACAAACCAACAAAAAAACTATACATAAACCAGGATTTAAGTTATTCTACTAACAGTTCCTGAACAATCTAACCAGCTTTGACAGTTCAAGTAAATGAATGAGAATAATATCCTGCATTATATCAAATCTATACGCATTGTTTATCCGCACACAAAGTCAGTCTCTGATCGTTCACATTTCAAACAAATGCTGTTTCTGTACCATGTTTAGAATGAAAATTTGAGTTTCTTGTGTAGATTATTATCAACCAGATATTCATTTAATTTGGCAAAGACAGCCTAAAATTACTTACACCATACTAGAGATGAAAAAAGGAAAAACTTTTAAAAGTCTATATGTACTACATATTCAATTTAAACTCTATAAATGTTGTTTTTAAGAGTTTAAGGATTTAAATGAGAGTTTGAGAGTGACTTCTTGAGCCACTGCCTGCTCAGGACAGTCACAACACATTGACATTTACAGCTTTACTCCGATTCAATCAAAAGGATTTTCATACATTATCAGAAACTGAATTCGACCTGATATAGTGAGAGTAAAGCTTTAATATTTTTTCCTACTGTAAATCTAACAAAACGATCATAAAGCTTTCAGACAAGCATCAAAGCTAAGAAAGTATAGCAATGTCAACACGACCACAAATCCAGCATCAGTTCAGCGTGTGTGTCAACATTTGCTGTAGCGGAAGACATGACTTCAGTTTTGCGAGGTGAGCAGTGAATCAGACATCATCTCATCCCACTGTCAGAGTGAAAGAGAGAGCGTACGGCGCGTGTGGGTGAGAGAGTCGTAATTACTGCGTGGATATCCGGTTCATCTAATTGGCCCTACACACGCAGGGGTTCTGTGAAGGTAAAATGTGTGGCGTAATTAGCAGAACGGGGAGCAGATCGATACAGGATGAGCAGATGAATTAATGATGACCACAGAGTAAACACAGCAGACGGCTAATTTCATCACGGCGGACAGACGGGCAGCTGCCAACACTGACATGATAGAAAAGCAAAGATTATTTAGGCAGGTGTACTGAAACATCCCTTAATAAGGGCCCGTCCGTACACACACACACGCACACATACACACACACACGCACACACGCACACAGCTCAACTGATCAGATGGTGCGTGTCTTACATAAGGATATCACTCTCGCTCTTGTTTTAGCACCTCGTTCTGTGCACTCGGGAAAAATAACATTTGGAGCAAAAGAAGAAACTGGCATGAAAGACACTTTTATAATGAGGCCCTTCTGAGGTGTGATCAGATAATAACTTGACCAACAAGAGTGTAACGTGATGGAGATTTCTGCATCCATTTCATCATTTTGACAGAAACTAAAGCTACAGTGACCATACAGTGACCCATCAACTTGATGTAGAAATGAAGGTGAAAACATTGACGTTTACAATTAAATCAGTAAGGTAACAACAACAAAGCATTTCATTATATAGTTATTAGCCATTTAATTACCACTATTCAGCCATTGTGCAGGGTTAGGCTGCTATTAATTCATGAAAAACACATTTCTATGAAAAACCACAACCACACACACACACATTTTCCTTCTGCTCTAACACTGTACTACTCTGATGGAAATTTGGAGTGAAATTTATTTAATCTGGTCAATCACAACACACATCACAGCTACAGTATCTCTATTTACTTTTGTGTATGAAATTTCTAGTCCGCATTAGTGTCTCCAAAGCCACGCCTCCTCCACAACACATGAACGCACACAGCCAGAGCGTCACGAGAAACTGCGTTAAATTACCTCATGTCTCAAAGCAAAAAACATTACAATAATAATTAACGTAAACCACTTACAGAGCTCCTTGCACCACCTGACTGCTGCAGATTAATTTTGCCGTTGATAGTGTTGACATAGAAACGCATAAATCCGAGTCTGAGGACATGAACAGCTCCGGGTAGAATGTCACGGTTTGCGGTCTCTAAATTACGGTTACAACATGGCACGAACGCAGCATAAGCTCGTTGTTTTGATTCAGGAGTAACTGTAAAAGGCGGCTGCTGTTTGTTTGTGGCACTCAGTGACTGGAACGCGCCGATGACGTGTGATGTCTGAGCGAGCAGATGCGTGGAGGTATGGAAATACATATGTTGACAGGCAGTTAGGACGTTGTATCATTGCATTCAGTCCTGAGACTTTCACAGACGATATATTTACATGTTTTAATACTTAGGCCACTTCTATTATTGATTGTTATCAGGATGTTTTTATCCCACTTTAGAATTAAATGAAACTGTGAAACAGTGAACTGTTGCTTGGCTATCATCTTCATTTTGGAGGTTCATTAGTCAACAAATCCTTGATAAACGATGCACATGTTTGCAGGAGGTTCAGCTTTAATTGAGTGGAATGCTAATTAATAGCCACCACACTCAAGTGATTTCACATTCATTTTGTTTCAGACGTGATTAAAAGTGATGATGTTTTCCAAAAGACTCATTCATGCAGATTTGCAGACCAGCAACAAACATCACAGGTGGCCACTGATCAGCCAATCACAGCAACATGGAGTCACCGCATCCTCTCATATGACTTGCTCATATCACCTGCAGCTGTTCAACGCAACACTTCAGGATTGAAATCTTCTGCTTTTGTTTATGCATTTACAAAACTGGGTCTCTTCCTGTTCAGCATATATACGCATTAATAAATTTCATAATGTTGTCTTATTTGGTACATGGTAGTAATAAAGAGGCCATATTATGCCCTTTAGTCTTGATGTCTAGAACAGGTTTTCCTGCTTGAATGTTGATTATTTTCCTCATATTCTCCATTGTTCAGCTCCTCTCTTCCCAGTCTGTCAGTAACGCTCTGTTTAGTTCCTGTCTCTATGAAGACCCTCCTTCTGAAAAGCACAATGTGCTCTGATTGGTCAGCTGGAGCGGTGTGTTGTGATTGGTGTTTGGGAAATGTCCCGCCCCTTACCATAACCGCCAGTTTCAACACACTACTAACTAACTAGCTTTTTAATTCTCAAACAGCAACATTACACACTAAAGACAGATAAACACTGAAAAAAAGCAGGTCCTCTTTAACGCATTTTGATTGTGAGGACATTTTCGTTACTTTTATTCAATACAAATCTTTGTACAAAGTTGTTTCATTCACTTTCTTCTTGGTTGTGAATGGCCAAACTTGGTTTTCTGGAATGACATTAGTTGAAGCTGCCCGGCATGATGAATCATGGGAAGTGAAGCGGATATGATATCAGAGAGGATTCACAGGCCTCATGGATGTAAAGACCTGCCAACAGCATTCCCACACAGACTCATAAATATGAAGCCCAGCTAAAGTCTGAGTCACATGAGTCTGATGCTACAGCTTAGCATAAAACACAAGGACAACATGTACTGAAACTGATTTTGTTGCTTAGCAATGGGAACATATCTGAGAAAAAGTCTCTCTATATGAACAAATTGATGAGATGGCTAGTTTAGAATAGTAAGAATTAGGGATGGTCAACTAGTTGACTAGTCATCCACCAATTAACTAGTAAATTGTAGGGGTGGGAATTACCAGAGATCCCACGACATGATATTGCATGATACCACTTCAGCTGTGTTTGCTTATGCTGAATCAGATTCACAGTTGGCAACTTTTTGTTAAAGAGCTATAATCCATGAACTAAGCCAACCAGCTACAAGGTGAAGTCATAACATCCGATTTAAAGCAATCGATTAACAGGCTTGTTGCTCATAGCATGGCTGTCTTTAAAGGATTGTAAGGTATCGTTAAAAATGTATTTCCCTATGGAGAAAATGAATGGAGTTTTCACTTCCAGGACCCGACTGTTGTGCTCTATTACAGTAGTCAAATAAAAATATTTGCACATTTCAATGTTTGCACAATTAATTCAATGTATTTGTTTTACAATTTTAATCAGTTTTACAAAGAACAACACTACTAAAACCCTAAAGAACAAGTCGATTTTGAAAATATGTAATTTTGCAAGGACAGTGGAGAAAAATCGAGACTACACGTGGTTTGTTGAGCACACTTCCTCATTTAACCTTCTACTGCAGATGAAGTTCCTTGTTTGTTTGCTTGTTTAACTCTATTTATCCAGGCAAACTTAAATCAAATTTGTGATAAAAAAAAATCTCAATAAAAACTTGCTTTCTTCTAATTCAACTGCAGTGAAAACATAAAAAGCTAATTTGCATGTGAATGAAGCCATAAGTGCCGGCCCTCGTCGTCTGATTGTCAGGATCATGTTCCGCTTTGGTTTAGTTTTATGTGTTCACAGTTCCTGTGTTTAGTTCCTGTTTGTCTTCATTGACCTAGTTGGATCTCATCTGTTCCCACTGCAACCTACTGTCGTAATTTCATGATGGAAATTCCCAGCTTACAAGTTGTAATTATGAGTTCTACGAGGACATGAACACTTTTTACAGTTACGGTAATTACGACATGACGTGAATGCATATGTACCCTGTTTTTGTCGGTTCTCGCTGATGTATGTGTGGTTTGCGATCTTCTGTGTTTCTACTGAATCTCCAGCGATCTCTGTAAATTTAGTTTATTTAAATAAATACTATTTTGTTTTATATTCCTCCTTTATGCATGTTGTCTACCACACCTCACACTGGTGTGCTCAGTGATGCATCAGAAGATCACTGAGCAGATGAATATAAATGAGGCCACATTTCATATAAACATGGGTTATACTGTACATAGTGGGATTAAATGCAACGAGACTCCTTAAAGATAATGAACATCAGTCATTTGGACAGGTCAAAAACATTGTTTGGCTTTTCATTTCATTTATCTGCAGAGCAGCCAATATTATAATGAATAATTCAGACTTCATTGTTCTAGATAATTGCATGTTGAAATTGAGTCCTACCGATTAATCCAGGGGTCTCAAACTAACGACCCGCAGCATTGGTTCATTCAGCCTGTCAGGTGTGAATAGTTTATTCAGGCATCATTAGTCCAATAAAAACACAGAGCAGTCTGATCCAACAGTACATTGAATCATAGTTCAAATGGATGATTGTAAAACATTTTTATTTGTTACTATTCAATAGTTTTTTTTTATTTTTTTTATGTTAAACAAAAAATTTCTCCCACAATTCTGAATTGACAATTAAACAAAATAACGGAATTTACTAGAGGTTCTGACAAAATGTTAATTGCTTCAGTCTATTTAATTTTTTTTTTTTTTTTTCATCTGTTTGAATGAATGATTCAATGACTCACTCATAAAGACTTCACTTGTTTCATTACTGGATGAATCAGAGTTTTTGAACAAATCTCTTGAATGAATGATTCAATGACTCACATATAAAGACTTGACTTGTTTCATTACTAGATGAATCAGAGTTTTTGAACAAATCTCTTGAATGAATGATTCAATGACTCACTCATAAAGACTTCACTTGTTTCATTACTGGATGAATCAGAGTTTTTGAACAAATCTCTTGAATGAATGATTCAATGACTCACATATAAAGACTTCACTTGTTTCATTACTGGATGAATTGCATTTTTGAACGAATCTCTTGAATGAATGAATGCATTTTTTAATAGTCACTTGTCGCCACTTCAATCTTTATTTGAAGCCTCCAGTTCCGTTCAAAAGGTGATTTACTCTATTTTGATCGCTACCGTAGACATCAGTGTTTATATCCAAACTATAAACTTTTATCTCAGTACTTCTGTGATAATCTGAATTACTATAAGACAGAAATAATGATACTGTGTGACTGTTTATGAAGCTGTTTCATATCTATACATGACAACTGCAGCGCCAACACAGATCTGAATGTTTGCTGCGTTTATACTTGTCAAAGGTTTAACAGGCGAATCATTGTTATTTGGAATAATATCTTGTGGGTGTTTGAATAAAGACCACAATCTTTTAACGATTAATCGTGCAGCTCTAATATCAGTGCTTCTCAGGCATTTGAGTTTGAGACCCCTGGTCCATTTCCATTTTCCACTCTTTTATTTATTGTTGAAAGATTTCAAAGTCCTCACCACACCAGGAAAGATCTTCTTTAGTCTTTCCACCGCGGCGAGAGCTTTCGCCTTCCCTCCGCTCAGACAGTCTTCAAACTCATAGAGCGGCTGTCGCACCGGGTTCGAGTAGGAGATCTTTGCGTTGTCCACAAAAGTGATGTGCCTCACACCCCAGCCCTTAAACAAACAGAGCAGAAAACATGTAGCCAGAACTTCACTAAACACTTGTGCAGTTTGCAGTATTTCAGTATTTCATTAGGGCTGGACATTGACACAAATTAAACGATTCGATTCAACTTTGATTCACAAGCTTATGATTCTATTCCGATCTTGATTCGATATCGTTTCATTTAGATATATAACAGGTACAGTACATGTAAATTTTTCTCTCTATCAACTATACATACATCAGTCGCTACATTACTATATTATATCAGGTTAAAATGAACAACTGATTTGTATACATTTTATTTGCACAATTTTATTATAATAATGGCGAAATTAGGTTTCTACTGCAATTATTTTTTTTAAAAAAATATAATAATCTAAATGGTGGCTATCATAAACACTTGTTTTAATTATAGATTTATTCAATTAAATATTAAAGAACAGGTTCAGTAAAAATATACTGAACATGTAATATAGTGCATAAATTTAAATGTTCCTCTATAGAGCTATTTTTCTAACTATCAAGTTTATGAACACTGAATGGCTTTCCTGAGGTAAATGTGACGTTACTGGATCATATTGTTCACAAGCTGACTGTTTTATTGAAGTCTTTCCTGTGGTTGAAACACTGATTGCTGGATTACATGAGATGTGATTCATTTCAGTCAGTTGTTCTGTATCTTTCAACATTCCTTCTGATGTTCATTCATGTTTATTTGGTGCTGTAACTAGTAGTAAAGAGATGATCATCGGTTCATAAGCCGCTACATCGATCTGACAAAAAAAACACATTTATTGCTTGAATTTCATGATAAATTTGACATACTTTGAAAGCTGAGACTTTGTTTCATATAAAAAAAAGTAGAGGGAGGCGCACTACAAATAATGTTTAGTGAAGTTTTGTTCGTTCATAAACAACAAAGGACAGACTAAAAGATCAATTCTTGGGATTTAAGAATCAGTATCAGTTCATCAAATTGAGAAATGACTAAAAACATAACATAATTATCATTCTTTTCAGCACAACCACACCTCCTTTATAGACTTTTTGTGCTTTATTGGCAAAGGTTTGCACTATTTGCCAGCTAAATGGAATTTTATTTAAAAGTGATGTTTGTGTACATTTTCAAATGTACAAGACAGCAGCGATTCATCAAATGATGCTTAATTCAAGATCATATTCATAGCCAGGCATTTATCCAGGTGCCAGTTTGTGGTAGTCTGCTGAACTGGCCTTCAAAATGGGGAATTATGCCGTGCAAACTGCTTGGAGCACAGATGGATCTAGTAAACCGGGTGCTAAAACAGCAAATTGCAAACATTTTCACGCTCAAGTTCACTATGAAATCAAAATTGACAATTCTTGTTTTATTATGGAATATTGCAGTGTTTATTCTAAATGATTTATCGGTGCACATCATTATTGTTTTTAATTCATGTTCCTGGTAATCTTGAATCAGAATATCTTCTCCTCCCTTTTGCAGCATCTCTTCTCTGATGAGGGCGGGGCAACCTGTCACTCACATGATATCCACAAATAGCAAACAACAACCATCCAATCAACTCCCCACAGACAAAATCAAGCCCAGCCCTACATTTGTTTCACTCCGTTTCACTTGGATATATGTCACAATAGTGAAGAAAAGACTAGAGCATCTTCCCTTTCACGCAGACTTTAAAAGAATAAAACTCAGACCTCAATAAGTGAAACAAAAATTGCACTAATTTTGGTCCATTTCAGTCGTGAACTGGTGTCATGCCACTTTTGCTTCAAACTGTTCAAATCTGTACCACTAGATTTTGAATCAATTATGTTCCTCCTATTTACTGCTATTTTTATCACTAGTGTTATTATGAGTAATAATAATGATAATACTGCTGCTAATAAATTGAATATTAGAATATTATTTTACAGCAGTATCAATATATTTCAGTTGTAATTCTTCACTTTGATGTGACTTTGAAAGGCAATTAGGTTAAACCCTCAAGTTTTCATTGCAATAGTCAAAAATGAAATGCAAAAAAAAAAAAAAAAAAAAAAAAAAAAAAACACTTTGCATTCACAAGGCACGCTATAATATAAGTGAACCACTATAAAAGGGTCTGGGTTCATTTGGAGCGTTCACATATAAGCCACAATTACTAAGAACCGTTTTTGGAACCAAGTGTGCAAACTCTCTTAAAGTTGCAATTAACTGGCATGAAGACGTTTTCATTTTCATACTGTCAACATGTTTATCTTATCGCGTGACACCACCATCATTTTGAAATGGCAGCATCTGTGTCTTACTGACTATAATTACAGTCCTAAGCTTAGGACTATTTCAAAAACCATTAAGAAGCAATTATGGCGAAAGCAAATAAGCACTTAAATGACATAAAGCAAGCCAAGGAATCCATACTGAAGCCAAAGAAAGCTTTTCCATCACCTGTCAGATGAGATAAATTGCTGAAAATCACAAGTAAATGGCTCTCACCATCAGTGTTCTTGCCACATTGCAGCCCAGAGTTCCAGCTCCCAGTAACAGACACCTCGTCGACACGACCTTATCCAGATCCAGAGACGGGACCAGCCTCCAACGCATCAGCTTCAGGTTAAGATCGACAGATGACTCAGCCAGCCTAGAAGAAATTATGTAATGTGTAACAAACCACTGAGAAAACCATTTCAAAAGTGTATAAACTTCCGCCCTGCGTTTAGTACCTTTTAGGGTCCATACATTCGCTGAGATTGACACTTCTGGGTCCCATCGCCCCTTTCGGGTTCTTCTCCCAACCCACGCTCTTTGGACATACTGCATAAACAAGTAATTCAACTTAAATATAACGCAAAAGTAAACAGACTACAGTTACGACTGAGTTTTATTTATTAAATTTTGGTGTTTTTATCATAATTCTTTCACTTCCTATTAATTAACATTGGTTAATGCATTAATTAACATTAACTAACAATAGCTGTAGTTGTACTGAAGCTGTACAACTAGTAGGAGTTCGATCATGAGGCGATCACATGACTTCAGCTGTGCTTATTCGCTATGATGACAGCAGACCATTGGTGCAAAGACTGTTTTCATTTGCATAAAGAACTGACTTGGCAACTAGTAAAAATGATTAGCTGCACAAACCGACTAGCTGTTTTTTAACGCATGAACACGTCTCGAGATACTTTATCTCCCATGTGTAGTTTGTGAAATAATGGTGGATTACCCAGAATTCAATCACGCACTTTGAGATCATAAGACTTTTTAGTGCAAGTGAATGTCGCAATTCACAAAGGCAAACCTCACTGAAGTGTGAAGACATCCCTGTATGTGCGTCTGAAGAGGAAAGACCAGACGATTAAGGACAGCAGTGTGTTTAAGAGAGCGATGAAAGAGGCCATCTTTGTGAAAACAGAATAATTGGATTTCGGTCAGGAAGGTTTTATGATACCCTTATCAGGTCCCTACAACGCTGTCCTTTCAAAGCCGGCAGTTTCGCCCCAATTCACACAGCAATTCACACCATCAGCGCAGAGACTCCCACAGGAATTCACAAGTCTGATGTGTGATGAGGCTGAATGTCAGGGAATCTCCACCATCAGTTCACGACCGATGAAGCCACTCAGATGAGTGGACGAAGGGTTCGAGCAGATAAACATCATGTCCTAGCTGAGGAAGAATAAACTCTACTCGATCTTCTGCTGTGACATCAACAACTGACTGAACATACACAGAAAATGAGGTTGTGCTCGCCATGATCTACACTGAGAAAACTTGGTGTAGGATTTACTTTGAAACAATTTTCACTCAGAAATCACTAGTAAATTTCTTAAAAGGGTCAATGATGTGACAGGTTTTTTTTTTTTATATAAAAAACAATAAAATAATAATAAAAAACAAAGACATGACATCCAAAGTATGTAAGGTAGTACAACTAGATCTCTTTTATTGAATCCAAAAGGTTTTAATTATATTTTCTACATATAAAGGTATTTTAAAGATTTTGAAGTGTCAAAAGGTCATTTTAACCGTCCAAAGGCCAATACAGCCATTTCATTTGTGATTAAAATATCTTAAAATGTAATAAATGTATATATTTTTTTATTCTGGCATGATTTTATAACATCATATATCAACATAGTGCAAAATGGTATTAAAATTATGTGTAGAAGTCGTTGCTTTGTAATGAGAAAGAATGTCCGGAAAAATGAATTTCATTGATGTCATTTGGAGTAACCAATATAAAGGGACCATTTTGGATCAAGTCATGTGGTCAGTATCATGTGACAGGATGTGACATCATTCAGACACCTGCCAAAGACCACATGGTCATGAAGCAAAGTAACTAACTCTCTCTTAACTATTTGAAAAATTCATGTTTTCACTTGATCATACACATGTCCCGAAACATCAGGTCATTCGGTACAACCGCTATAAAACATGGAAAATGTTGTAATATTTTAAAAACTTGTACTAAATATAAAATGTTTGATTGTCCTTTTGCTAGCTAGCTAGATATCAGCCTGTTAGCATTGTTTGAAAATATCGTCATTCGGTGTAACCAAAAGTGTCATTCGATAAAACCAAAATTTTGGTTAAACCGAATGACTTTTTTGGTGACAAATTTTGTCCATCTTGTAAAAAATGACAAAAGCAGTGTTAACTGATTATAGAAACAACATAATCTCATTGTTAACACTTAATAAAACTTCAAAATTAATTATATCTCCATTATGTTTTTTTTTACACTTTTAAAAACCATATTCGTCAATGACCCAAATAATTACAAACAAACAGCAAGTAGCACATTGAATTAAACATGAAATTTTGAAGTACTTTCTTGTAAAACATACTCTAATAATAATCTTTGTTTTATTTACGCCTTAGAAAAATAATTTTTTACATTAGCTGCTATAGGTAAAAAACACACGATCTTACGTTAACAATAAGGTGGATACCATGAAATAACATTATGTTGTGAATACAGCGCAGTCTGTAATTAGCCTGATTTACATAGACAGGAGGCATATCTGCACAGAACTGAGTGACAGTGACTTTTAAATATTCGAGGTGCAGTGCTGTTTCAGAGATGATTGTTCCTGCTTTAACTAGTTTGCAGGAGCTTAGTGAATAATACACAACTTTTTGACCACCTGAAAACACCCGTTTAGTGAATTTGCCTAACCCTCATTTTGTTTTTCATGACCATACTCCACTCCCTTTTTGACTATTACAGCTAACCAGAAGCCAAATAAACATTTTTCTTCCATGTAAATTACAAATTTAACTAACCAGCCATGACTGTGAAGAGCAACAAGACATTTTAGCAGAAGTGTTAGCAGATATTAAGCAGACAGTCTACTAATACTCTAATGACTGCTACTAGTTACTTATAGTTAGTAGACTGTATATAGTGGCAGGAAGAAACAGAGTGAAGAGTTCACTTACGGTTCATATCACCCAACAACCACTTTAAAACATTTTTAACCTATGGCAGACAGACTGAGGACTGAAGCCAGATAAAAGCCCAGCCTTTGTGCTGCTGTTCTGATGCACTCGACTGAAGATGATAAATTACCTGCAGAAGTCGTGAGGTCTGGGAGCTTGACCCTGAAAGATGATGCTGTGCCGAACGGAGCGGGTCCCTTGTAGAGTTCTGTCTCTGAAGCACAAAACCTCCAGAACATCCAGCTGTGAACCCCTGGCATTCACACGGACAAACACACAGCACTATGAGCACACATGGTCTTTGAGTGACCTTAAACTTACCATTACAAAGAGACGACGGCAAGAAGAGTCAGCACAGATGGCCTCTATGACATTTCAACACTGGAAAGCTGCAA
Organism: Ctenopharyngodon idella; assembly: GCF_019924925.1. Classification (NCBI taxonomy): domain Eukaryota; kingdom Metazoa; phylum Chordata; class Actinopteri; order Cypriniformes; family Xenocyprididae; genus Ctenopharyngodon; species Ctenopharyngodon idella. The sequence continues at coordinate 16,478,213 of NC_067230.1, read as the reverse complement.
AATGCAGCCATATCTCTAAAATCTTCCACCTGCACTACACTTCAACTTTTTAGTGCAGTTTTTCTGGGAGGTTTTTAGATGTGAAATGGGAGGTTTTTGGTAATAGGAGCATTGCAGCACCATGATTTGTGAGCAGATGCATAGGAAATCATTCATTCTACGTCACATCCTGAAGTCCGACAGTACCATATTCTCCCAGGATTTTGCGCAGATGTTTTAATGGGACCAGGTCAAAACTCAATCAGATAGCAATTTAATCGATCGAAACCCATGAACTGATCAAGTATAAATAACCCCACAATTTTATGGATGTGGAACCAAGGTAATACTGTGTGTTTTGGACATGTAGCATGGTAGTACTATTGTATTCTCTGAAGTACCATGTAAGTGTCTTGGTGTATGTATATCTTGGTGATTTTAATGGTAAATGACATAATCTATATGGTGAAAATTGTGAAAACTGTTAAAGCTCCGCCCTCTTCTGGAAAGGGGGCGGGAGCAGCAGCTCATTTGCATTTAAAGGGACACACACAAAAACGGCGTGTTTTTGCTCACACCCAAATAGGGGCAAATTTGACAAGCTATAATAAATGATCTGTGGGGTATTTTGAGCTGAAACTTCACAGGAACATTCTGGAGACACCAGAGACTTATATTACATCTTGTGAAAAGGGGCATTATAGGTCCCCTTTAATATGACTGTCAATAAATTATAAAGGGTAAAAAACTGATATTTCAGCTATTTCATTATTTCAGCTAATGACTTGTATGTTTTCTTAACTGTAAATTTAAGTAAAACTTAAAATGTTGTTATCATATTTTTAGGGTTCATCATATTTTTTATAGTAAATTTCACAGATTTTACAGAGTGCCGCCATTGTATTTTTGTAAGGGTGTCTGCTACATGACTAACAAATAAGCAACATCATAGTAGTGTACATAATTTGAGTTTACACATATCAAACTTCAGACAAAAAGTCAATGAATCAACACCCGTGATCAGACCAGGCAGTGCAATACATTCTTACAAACCCACAATATTAGCAGATGGTTGGAATCATATTTTCTCACATTCATTCAGTTGCAGAACAAACATGTTTGAGATTGAAAGTAACGTCAGGAGGAAACGAGTGGAGCTGTGGAAGCAGGGCTATAATTTAACACCAGTGGGATGCGTGTTGGAAAAGCTCACTATAACAGACGTACCATTTTTTTGCGAGGAGGATGAGGAGGTTTCTGAGCGGCCAGCCCGGATGTTGAGGCAGTGAGCATGGATCATACACACCCACAGTAATCTAGAAAACAAACCAGGACACCTCCCATATTATACTGACATACTGTCAAGAATGAAATGCCAATCCAATTATTGCAAGGGATATTCTGGGTTAAATACTTGAGCATCATCTGTGACACATGCTCAACCTCCACAGAGCACAACTTTGACTCGTTCCATAGATAGTCCAGTTATGAAATATGATAATCTAGAGCACTCCACAAATGTTGCTGACAGAAATTAAGTTAAAGGGTTAGTTCACCCAAAAATGAAAATAATGTCATTAATTACTCACCCTCGTGTCGTTTCACACCCAGAAGACCTTCGTTCATCTTCAGAACACAAATTAAGATATTTTTGATGAAATCTGATGGCTCAGTGAGGCCTCTATAGACAGCAATGGTACTTCCTCTCTCAAGATCCATAAAGCTACTAAAGACATATTTAAAACAGTTCATGTGACTACAGTGGTTCTACCTTAATGTTATAATACGACAAGAAAACTTTTTGTGTGCCAAAAAAACAAAATAACGACTTTTTAACAATATCTAGTGATGGGCGATTTCAAAACACTGCTTCATGAAGCTTCGGAGCCTTACGAATCGAATCAGTGGCTCGGAGCACCAAAGTCACGTGATTTCAGCAGTTTGGTGGTTTGATACATGATCCGAATCACTGATTCGACACAAAAGATTCGTAACGCTCCGAAGCAGTGTTTTGAAATCGGCCATCACTAGATATTGTTAAAAAGTCGTTATTTTGTTTTTTTGGCGCACAAAAATATTCTCGTCGCTTCATAACATTAAGATTGAACCACTGTCGTCACATGAACTGATTTAAATATGTTTTTAGTACCTTTATGGATCTTGAGAGAGGAAGTACCATTGCTGTCTATAGAGGCCTCACTGAGCCATCGGATTTCATCAAAAATATCTTAATTTGTGTTCTGAAGATGAACGAAGGTCTTACGGGTGTGGAACGACATGAGGGGGAGTAATAAATGACATTATTTTCCTTTTTGGGTGAACTAACCCTTTAACCAAGAATATTCCATTAATAATGATTAAACTTTATACCAGGGTTATTATTAACTAAAACTAACAAAATATTCAAAAACATTTCTGTCAATTGAAATTAAACATAAAATAAAGTTGAAAAATTTAAACTAAACGAAAATGAGAAATGTTGCTTTAAACTGAAATAGGTTTAAGTTGAAGTACTAAAAGTATTAACTGGAAATAAATAAAAACTAAAACTAACTAAAAACTTAATAAACCTAAATAGCAAAACGTATAAAATGACAAAAGCACATCTAAAAACTAAAACATCTAAACTAAAATTAACATGAAAATTAAAAATATAAAAATTAAAGCTAATTCAACTAAACTAAAATAAAAACTAAAATACCACTTTATCCTGGAAATTACCTTCTTTAGGTCTGGGAAGAAGGAGTTCAAGTCTTTCAGAGGAGCGACTTCAACACTTTCATCTGTGTACTTGAGCAAGAAATGCGGGACTGCCGTCGTACCGCTTGAGGCGCAGAGACTGTCATACGCCGCTTGCAAGCTCAATATCTGTGAAACAGATCAATCCAAAACAATCAGTCCACCTCAGCAACTCATGAAACACAATGACATCAAACTTTTACAGTGGCTCCAAAACTAATTTTAGACACTTAAGTCAAACATAAAAAATGTCTGGTAACACTTTACAATATTTGTTAACGTTAGTGAACAATTATTAAAAATGAACAATACTTCTAAAGCATTTATTAATCTTCAGAAAGAGAGGCTTCATTGAGACTGGAACTAAAAACAGACTTTCTGACAGACTGCAACAATGGAAAATAATGAACATTCAGGCATGAAAACCTGTTCTAGTAGAGCCCAAAAACAACATCAAGACTTTGTAAAACTGCATAATAGGTCACCTTTTTCTGTATACTCTTTGGTGCCACTGTTTATGGTACATCAGGCATTTTGGGGCCTATGTGATATTATGTATTCAAATAATCAACACTGAATTAATAATTCTAATCAGCACATGCTGCCCATAATGCACTGACTAATGGCTCATTATCCTTCACACAAAACATCCTCGTCAGTAGTGCGTTATCAGCGCACCTGTTTGTCAGAGAAACTCTTCTCTAATGACAGCGGCTCCTGCAGCAGTTGGACTCCCTCCAGAAAGCAAAGGGCAGGAAAGCAGAACCAATAATAGAAATGATATTTCTTTAGATCCTGGATCAACAAAAAGACCAGTCAGAAACACATAGATGAAAGGACATTAATTTATAGGGACATTTTCTAAGATGATGGCATACAAACCGCAAATGTCAAGAGGATGAATTTGTTTAGAATTGAGGAGTCGTTCACCGCAGCGCCTGACTGAATAGCGCTCCAAATCTGTGAAGAAGACATCATTACTAGTATTAATTAAACTGAGATGTACCAGAAATTATTTCCGATATAGTTAATGCCAGGGATTCTCAATCTTTTAGATGCAACAGATCCCCATCCTCTTCCTCAGATTTAAAAGGCAGCTATAAATTGTTATGTATGAATTACCTAGACTCCGGCGGCCTGCTATAGTCTTATCTGTACCATCACAGTTTCATAACGAACCGAAAATATTTTAAAACTTCTCATAAGAACATGGTCTCTAACGTTGTTTTGCGCCATTGCTTGGGCAAAGTATCTGTCAAACGAACTAAAATCAAAAGTGCAATATAGCTTTGTGCCGTTATCAAATTGCAAAAGACTGCCATTTTATTAAACAAGTATATAGTCTGTTTGCGCTGCGTGTTTCAGAGCGAAGCGTGCACTTTGCTCACACAACCATCTCATGATCCGGTGTTTTACGTGTCTCAGAACAGCTCAACTCACAGTGAATGAATGCAGTGAACTCCATCTCTGCATGTACATTCAGATAATTTCAGACATTTTTGTAGGAAGATTTCACTAGATTTGTAATAAGACAGGTTTTGTAAACCTCTTTTCAAAGAAACGGTAGTTTTCCACCAAAATAAAAGTTCAACTGCAGTTTCCGTCAAAATAAAGCCCCCTGTTTTATGCAAATTCAATAGTAAAAATGTTGTGCATTCACACTGTGAAACACATTCTGGGCCAAATTCACTAAACAATTGCAGCACTTTTGCAGACAGTATTTCAGCGCATTTGAATCAAGTCATTGTCATTTTTTTTTCAGGACAAAAACATTGGGGATTATAACAGACTGGGCCTTATTCACAAAACTCAGAGTTATTTGGCCAATGCGATTATCACTGTGTATAAGAAAGCAGGCGGCCAACAGAATTGTATTAAGAAGATGACAGTAATTTATCAAATGATGGAGAAGGATGTTCAGCAACCAGATATGCAGTGAAAGAAAGTGTATAATTAATTTAGCGAGTGCAAATAAAACACGCTATCAGCAGGCACAATTAATTATGAGTAAATCAAAGCCCTCCACCTCATTGGCTGCTTGATCCAGGAGAGCCTTCTTGTCAGTGGATTTGAAGGCTTCTAATGTGTTGGTGTTGTAGAGAGTTCCAGGAGCTGGACAGCAGCGAGCAGGTGTGGGTCCATCACTGAAACATGACATTCATACACTGCATTAATTACGTTTGGGTATATTACATTCACTATATGCAATATTCAGTTCATTATAAGTGTAAGAAGTAATATATACTATTTGCAGCCTTTATGTATCAATATTAGCAAGCTTGCTCTTCAACCAGGGTTTGTTAATTAGAAAACTGGAGTTTCAACCATGGAAAGATAACAATAAAACAGCTTAAGAATTATATCTCACATAGCATTACATTTACCTCAGGCAAGTCATTCAGTGTCCACAGCATGTTAGTTCACTAAAGAAATGAACTCTAGAGGGATCATTTCACTAAATATATGCACTATATTAGCTTATTTATTCATTACATTTACTTTACCTGTTAGTAAAGTCTTAATTATTTAATATATGTTTAAATAAATTTTTTGTCATGTGTGTCGGTCAAAAACAGATTTTTTTTATTTCAATGAAATGAATGTACTATATTTTAGTTTGATAATGTTTTTTTTATCTAATATTTTGTATTTTTAGGGGATTTTATGGTACTAAATTATATTTACGCTGTAGTTATAATCCATTAATTCACTTTCTGAGCATGGACAAATTCTGAGCATGGAAAATTGACACATTTTTTGAATGCTTTGGACTAATTTTGATCTCTTTTCAAAGATGACATGTGGCAAATTATTGCTTAGGTGAAAAAAGTTTAAAAAGTTAACTTGAAAAAAGTTACATTTATTTTTATGAAAAACGCACAAAAATACTATTTTCAATTTTTATATGAAATATATATTTACAAAAACATGTTTACTCTAAAACTGCAAGAAAATCAAAGCCATAAATCTAAACAAGTTGTGTTCCAAATTTGAGCATGATATCTTAAAAAATGAGCTTTCAGTAAGATTTTGTTTGGCCGCAGTACTTCCACTAGATGAAATTCGTCTCCCATTCATTTCCAATGCGCTCATTTTTGACCGCGAGGAGCACAAGTGTTTTTAGATTTCAGGACCATTTAACCTTTTCGAATCATGTCCATGATTTCTCTGTGTGTGTGTGTGTGTGTGTGTGTGTGTGTGTGTTCACATAGCAAGTGGCAAAACCTTTACCAAGCCATTCCGATGAAGTAAAAAAAAAAAAAAAAAAAACCCAGTTTGGGCTCTTTTGTTATTTGTAACCTTTAATATTATAGTAATGTGAAAGAAAGTGCTCCCTATATACGTTTACAGCATTAGCTGATGTAGATTTTTTTATCCTTAAGAAAATGTTAATTATAATTTAATTTTTTAAAGAGAGACACAAAGTTTGTTCAATAAACCACTGTTTAATAAAAAAGAAGAAAAAATAAGCAATTTTATGTGTAGTTGAAAATTGACGGCTCCATCAGACTACTGTGCTGCAAGCTGTGCTGTGTGGCCTGTGCAATTACTCAGCCATCATAAATGTGAAATTAATCCTACTGAAACAATCCTTAAGGATTTAACTGGCAAGAAAAAATCATTAATTTCACAAGTAACAGACGTGATATTGGGGCCATTATCCAAGGCTTTCAGAATAACCCACTACATTACATGCTTTTAATACGCAAAACTTACGCATCAAATGCGCTGAACTCCAGTGTCAAGCGTGTCGGCAAGCCAACAGCATCACCTGCAATATATAACAAAACATTTGCATTATATTACAGCTTAAAGGTGCATTAAGTATTCTCAGACACTTTCAGTTGTGGAATAAATAAATGATTAGCAGAGTATTGCTAAAATGGCATCTATAACTCAACACCTTTAAATGATGCTGAATCCATGCTGACTGTGTCAGTATAAATCCAAGAGAAAATGTCATATTGGTTGTTTAGGTTGTTTATATAAAGGATGACTATGTTCAGAATACCACACTACTATACTATTAATATTCCTGCAGTATGCAGTATGTATATTGTAGGCAGAATGTACATGTTGTGTATGCGTGCTAGAGCTGCACAATTAATCGTTAAAAGATGCCGATCTCGATCCAAACATACACGCAATCTTATTCATAAATGACAGCGATTCGACTCTGTCTATTAAACCTTTGACAAGTCCGATCGCAGCAAACATTCAGATCGGTGTTCTGATCCAGAGCAGTTGTTATGTATAGATATACAACTTCACAAACAGCCTTTTCAAACACACAGTATTATTATTTCTGTCTTACAATAATTCTGATTATCACAGAAGTACTGAGATAAAAGATTATAGTTCAGATATAAACACTGATGTCTACAGTAGCGATCAAAATAGAGCAAATCACCTTTTGAAAGAAACTTGTTGCTTCAAATAAAGATTGTATCAATTACATTGTTACACCAGTAGGTGGCGATAAGTGACTGTTAAAAAAAAACGTATTTGTCATTGAATCATTCATTCAAGAGATTCGCTCAAAAATGCTGATTCATGGGCTGAATCGTGTTGCACTGTGGTATATGGAGCTGCCTGAAGTGTACATATGAAGTAGACACTCCCTCGGTCAAAATCAAGGGAGCGAGGGTCTGTCCATATAAACTTCCCTCGTCCACTTCACAAATTGGAACGCACTTCAAAATGGCGGCAGGGATTCCCTCGAGGGGAAGTGCTTGGGGAAATTTGCGAGTGTGTCTAAAACTGGAGTGGAAGGCCGCCCATATGAGTGAGTCATTGAATCATTCATTCAAGAGATTCGTTCAAAAATGCTAATTTATCCAGTAATGAAACAAGTGAAGTGTTTATGAGCGAGTCATTGAATCATTCATTCAAACAGATTAAATGTTTTGAATAGACTGCAGCAATTAACATTTTTTAGACCTCTAGTAGATTGTTTTGTTTAGCTGGCTATTTAGAATTGTGATCACTATTTAAAAAACAAAACAAAAACGTGATTCTCAATTTATTCAGAATCGAACAGCTGAATGCCTGAATGATCTACTACATTTACCAACACAACACTAGTATTCCATTACGAACACAGCTGATGTATTCAGAAGGGAATCAGCTCGTCACACGTCACTGTTTCCGGGTCCAAACGCTCTATCAGATGCCAAAATATCATGATAACCTTTAACTCCATACCACAATCTCAGATGGCCAGACAGTGATTCATCTTTGATGAATCATTAAAATATTTGCGTCTGCGACGTCATGAGCCCAGAGACTGCAGTGTATACTAAGATTTAAAAAGCTTGGACCCAGAAACAGTATTCCTTATGTCAAAACTTGAAGTCACAATTGACAATTCTTACTTTTTTAATGGAATATTACACTGCTTATTATAAATGATTTATCGGTGCACATCATTGTTTTAAATCCATGTGTCTCATAATCTTGAATCAGAATATCTTCTCCCTCTTGCAGCATCTCTTCTCTTCTCTGATGATGAGGGCGGGGCAACCTGTCACTCACATGAGATCCACCAATAGCAAACCGCAACCATCCAATCAATTCCCCACAGACAATATCAAGCCCCGCCCTACATTTGTTCTTGTTTGAGAAGCGTTTCACTCGGATATACGACACAATAGAGAAGAAAAGACTAGCGAAACGTTCATATTATGCTGTCGAAATTACATTTCCCATACTCACCATTATAGTAATAGCCTTTAATGTTTTTTGGACTTTCGTCTAAGTGGTAGTCGTTGAGTTTCTTCTGGGTCAGCTGATGCCAGAATCCCGCCTCCAGGGCACTGCAGAACGGGGCAAACTGCAGCTTCGGGGCAGCTGTGCCTCTCGCCGTCGATTCAGCTGCCATCAGGACTGATGTTTTGATTCTTCACACACTGTTATAAAAGACAAGACAGAAAAATAATGAAAAATAATGCACAGGGAGACAATATCAAGACAATATGAGACCACATTGAATATTTCTGTTGAATCTTTAGGTGCTATAAACACAAATATTTTGATCTGATAAAAAATAATTATAATATAATTTCTTTTTTTTTTTCAATTTCAAATCACTCAAGAACAAGTTTCTAATTCACAGTGCTAAAATGATAAGATATCTTGGATATATCAAAATAAAATATAATAAAATAACATTTTAAATAGTAAAATGCACTCTTAAAATATAATCCTCGATGCTGATAGCCTGATATTATTGTCTTATAATAACACATTAAAATTCCTGTTAGATTAGATTTGTGGAAGTGTTAGTTTTGAAAAAGTAGTTCCTTTTTTTTTTTTCACTTCAACAGGCTTGGCTGTCAATCAGTAAGAAAATTATTACTGTACTAATCTGACAAAACGTCTGTGCAACTTGTCAACATAATAAAATCAACATCTGCGTTGTTTATTATTGTAATGTTAGTAACTTCTGTCTGCTTCCGTAAAACATCGAGTCTCTGTCGATGTGTTTGTTTGTATGTTTTAACATGCTGAGGTAAATAGCATAATATCTGACTTGTGATTTGTAGCAATTATAGTCATGTAAAAGATAAACAGAGTCAAAGCAGCACTAAATACATGATAGAAACATCACTTACCAGACAAGCACTTCCTGGTCGGCGTCATGTGATCACGGTCATCCTAAACGCATGCGCAGTCGGTTTGTTTTTGTATTCCAACGGAGCTAGAGTTTACAAATGACTTAAAAATTAATTTTAAAAGCAAAGTACCGGCAGCGTGAAAGACGTGGTGCAGTTTTCGCTGGTGTAACGACTAGGAAATGCTAATTATCTTTAACACTTTGTGATCTTTAAAACACGCTCAGGGTTTGACTTGAGAACAGTGTTAGCAGAAACGCTTTTGTGTTAAGTTATAAATGTTTCAAAGCGTCATACTATCCCGCAATTATAAACGATGAGCAAATGTTGGCGTTAAACAGCCGTTTAAACGGGTTAGATGCTGCCAAACCTCTTGCGTTGCGTTAATGAGAATGTCCAAAAGAGTCTTATGGTGCCAAAACCATCGAATAAAAGACAAAAACCCAAAACAAAAGAAAAACACAGACAATTAGGCAAGAAAACACGGACAAAAACTTATAAACGCTGTTCCTTTTCATTGTTAACCCTGTGAAAGATGAATCAGTTCATTTGTCAGGTGCAGTAAAGCAGATGGGCGACAGTGAACCAGCCAGAAAAACCAGCTGCTGCTGCTCAGAGACTGACACACTTACTGAAGCTTCAGTTCAGCTCTTCTAGCGAAGCCAAAGAAAAACTTTACTTTTTTAATGACTTTGTTTTTTTACGTCTCGCCTTTTTTCGGAGTTTATATCTCACAATTCTGATTTTTTATAGCTCCTAAAATAATGCAAGGCAAAAAAACTCATAATTCAGAGTTTACATCTCAGTTAATTTTGAGTTTATATCTCTTTTTAGAGATAAACAAGATGATTGTGACTTTTTTTCTTGTAATTCTGAGTTTACATTGCACAATCCTGACTTTTTTCTTGGAATTTTAAGTTTAAATCTCACAATTCTGTTTATTGTCCCACCACAGAATAACAAGATAATTCTAACAAGATAATCCTCATAATTCTAAGTTTACATCTTGCAATTTTGATTGTTTTTTTCAGAATTCTGAGTTTACCTCTTAAAACTCTGACTTTTATCTTGGAATTGTAAGTTTTTTTCATTGAATGACAAGATAAAAAAAGATTGTTTTTCTTGTAATTTTGCATTTTCATCTTGCGATCCTGACTTTTTCATCAGAACTCTGAGTTTACACTTTTTTTTCTCGTAATTTTGAGTTTACATCTTGCAATCCTGACTTTTTTGTCAGAATTCTAAGCTTAGGTTGTGCAATTTCAGTTTCAATTTCATATCTTTTTTTTTTTTTTTTCCCAGAGTTTACGTCTAGCAATTTTGACTTTTTCTTTGGAAATTTAAGTTTACATCACTCAATCCTGACTTTTTTTCTTGGAATTTTGAGTTTACATCTCGCAATTCTGTTTATTGTCCCACCACAGAAAAACAAGATAAAAAGATCATTTTGACTTTTTTTCTCATAATTCTGAGTTTGCATCACTCAATCCTGACTTTTTTTGTTTTGTTTACATTACACAATTTTTACTTTTTTCCTCAGAATTTTTCGTTTACATCTCGCAATTATTATTTTTCCATCATAAAATAACAAGAATAAAAGATGATTGTGACTTTTTTCTCGTAATTGTGAGTTTACATCTTGCAATCCTGACTTTTTTGTCAGAATTCTGAGTTTACGTCTAGCAAGTTTGAATAAGAATAACAAGATAACAAGATAATTCTAACAAGATAATCCTCATAATTCTAAGTTTACATCTTGCAATTTTGATTGTTTTTTTCAGAATTCTGAGTTTACCTCTTAAAATTCTGACTTTTATCTTGGAATTGTACGTTTTTTTTTAATTGAATGACAAGATAAAAAAAGATTGTTTTTCTTGTAATTTTGTGTTTACATCTTGCGATCATGAATTTTTTTGCTAGAATTCTAAATTTACGTCATGCAATTTTGACTTTTTTTCTCGTAATTGTGAGTTTACATCTTGCAATCCTGACTTTTTTGTCAGAATTCTAAGTTTAGGTTGTGCAATTTCAATTTCAATTTCAATTATTTTTTTTTTTTTTCCAGAGTTTACGTCTAGCAATTTTGACTTTTTCCTTGGAAATTTAAGTTTACATCGCTCAATCCTGACTTTTTTTCTTGGAATTTTGAGTTTACATCTCGCAATTCTGTTTATTGTCCCATCACAGAAAAACAAGATAAAAAGATCATTTTGACTTTTTTTCTCATAATTCTGAGTTTGCATCACTCAATCCTTCCTTTTTTTTTTTGTTGTTTACATTGCACAATTGTAACTTTTTTCCTCAGAATTTTTAGTTTACATCTCACAATTATTATTTTTCCATCATAAAATAACAAGATTAAAAGATGATTGTGACTTTTTTCCTCGTAATTGTGAGTTTACATCTTGCAATCCTGACTTTTTTGTCAGAATTCTGAGTTTACTTTTTTGAGTTTATATCTCACAGTTGTGCTAAAAAAAAAAAAAAAGTCAGAATTGTGAGAAAAAGGTCAGAATTTTTATATAAAAATTCAAAATTACCTTTTTTTAATTTCGTGGCAGAAACAAGCTCCCATAGGTTTCACTCGGGACGATCACATCAGCCTCTGTGGAGTCCTGGACTGGAGCATCTTGTTTGCAGAATCAGGTTCTTTCTCTGTGATTATTAACTGATCTGAATGAGATGCTTTAGGGAATTAATGTGAATCCAACAATTTAAATATGTGGGATCACAAATAAATGACACCAATATGAAACTGTCAGTGTGTTGAAGTATATCCATAATTCCTAAACATTGTGCATGTTATCAGGTAAAGCACTTTTTAAAAAGCTGGAAATAATTCACAATATTTCAATAAAGCAATCTTCAGCCACAGGATATAAAGTATGTTAATAATGTATAAACACAAGTTCATCTACCTAGTAAAGTAGTCACACTTGCAGTAACCTTTCAGGTCAGATAAGACCTTTTACTGAATCATTAATTCTTTATAGTATAGGTAGGCCTATATACTAATAATGTGTATGTTTTAACAAAGATGTTTGATTTGAATGCCTTTAAATGCTTTGGTAAATTTAGTCCTGTACATCACTGTACACACGTCATGTTTTTTGTTTCACGACATCCTGGACACCACTATTACATCGATTCATAAAAGTTGCATTACTGTCTGGCCATCTCAGATGTCAGCATGAATTTAAAGGTTATCCACCTTATTTTTTCAACGAGGAAGTGAAAAAATATAGCTGCAATGTTTGGTTATAGAAAGAGTCAGCCAATCATGTGCTTTAACAGAAAGTGACAGGCACTAATTGAGGGCTACTGTTAGAAGAAAATGATATATGAAAGAGACTAAGCACCTTCTTACTGTTATATATAGTATAATTGCTTTTCCATAACTTAAGCCTTTGTAGTCCTGTTTCGTCATCACCTTGTTGTTTCACCGGCCTGTAAAAGACAGTCTGAAATGGACACCAGCGTTCTGTCTTATATTGTTTATTGCATGTTTTTTTTCTGTGATACAGAGGCAGTGTTTCACATGACCTCAGTCTTACATTGTTCAGGCATCCAGTTATGTCTAAAAATGTATTAAAAATGTTTCAATGTCTTTGCATTTCACAGTTTAATCAAATAATGAGTTACATTAGATGTTACAGTTTTGTTTCAATCATCACTGTTTGTCATTTAAGTACTTTTTTATGCATTGCACTGTAAATCATCCAGGAGTTCCATTTATACAGGCAATCTGTGGATACATGGACCATCCTAGCATGCCATTCCCAACATACTTGATTATCATACACACAGAATTTCAGTGTTCAGTGTTGTTTTTGGGCTCTACTAGAACTTGAATGTTGATTATTTTCCTCATATTCTCCATTGTTGCAGCTCCTCTCTTCCCAGTCTGTCAGTAACGCTCTGGGGTGCGTTTCCCAAAAGCATCATTAGCCAACTAACATCGCAAGTTCCGTCGTTACTAACATTGTTCAAAGATTTGGTGTTTCCTGAAACCATCGTTCAAACAAACATTCACAAACTACATTGCACACTTGTGTGGTTGAACGACGGCTCTCGAGCTGAGGTTAGAATCATAGTTTCTTGTTTTTATGACGTGGACTTAATAAATTGTTATCTTGAGAAAAATAAGCAAGCTGACATTAAGTACAATGTATATCTTTTATTTTGAATATACAAATGTCATTTACATATTTTAGTTTGTTAGGAGATTTTAAGGACCGTTTTTGAAGAGTGTGCATGTGATTACGTGCTCTAGTACATGGGTCAATGACGTGACGGGTCATTTTTCTGTCCAAAGCTTTTAATAATAATAAAAAACAAAGATATGACATCCAAAGTATGTAAGGTAGTACAACTAGGTCTCTTTAATTGAATCCAAAAGGTTTTTATTATATTTTGCTACATATAAAGGTATTTTAAAGATGTCAAAAGGTCATTCGGTTTAACCGTCCAAAGGTCAATACAGCCATTTCATTTGTGATTAAAATATCTTAAAATGTAATAAATGTATATATTTTTTATTCTGACATGATTTTATAACATCATATATCAACATAGTGCAAAATGGTATTAAAATTATGTGTAGAAGTCGTTGCTTTGTAATGAGAAAGAATGAATTTCATTGATGTCATTCGGAGTAACCAATATAAAGGGACCATTTTGGATCAAGTCATGTGGTCAGTGTCATGTGACAGGATGTGACATCATTCAGACATCTGCAAAGGACCACATGGTCATGAAACAAAGTAACAAACTCTCTTTTAACTATTTGAAAAATTCATGTTTTCTCTTGCTCATACGCATGTCCCGAAACATCAGGTCATTCGGTACAACCGCTATAAAACATGGAAAATGTTGTAATATTTTAAAAACTTGTACTAAATATAAAATGTTTGATTGTCCTTTTGCTAGCTAGCTAGATATCAGCCTGTTAGCATTGTTTGAAAATATCGTCATTCAGTAAAACCGAAATTTTGGTTGAACCAAATGACTTTTTTTGGTGACAAATTTTGTCCATCTTGTAAAAAATGACGAAAGCAGTGTTAACTGATTATAAAAACCACATAATCTCATTGTTACCACTTCATAAAAGTTCAAAATTAATTATATCTCCATTATTTTTTTTTACACTTTTAAAAACATTATTCGTCAATGATCCACATAAGAATGAGCCTATGATTAAATCTAGAAACAAATCAAAATAACTGAGAAAAACGAGAAGTAGTCCTCAGATGCCATGTCCGTAATTTATAGCAAAAAATCTAGCATTAATCTCAAACGGATTTATTTAAAGAAGTTATTACTCCACCACCTGCGTGACATCATTCACCATCGTGGCTAAACGACAGGTTTGCGACAATATGGTTTCGGGAAACAGTCGTGACTATAGCTAGTGAATTTGTTCAACATCGTACTATGGTAGTGAAGCAGCAAGTTACGCTGGGAAACACACCCCTGTTTAGTTCCTGTCTCTATGAAGCCCCTCCTTCTGAAAAGCACAATGTGCTCTGATTGGTTGGCTGGAGCAGTGTGTTGTGATTGGTGTTTGGGAAATGTCCCGCCCCTTACCATAACCGCCAGTTTCAACACACTACTAACTAACTCAACCAGGCCCCGCCCCTTTATTCTGCGTATGAATTATTTAAATGAGGAATATTGTGAAGAAAACTCAAGATGGAGGCGTTTCAGAAACACTGACACTGATATAGAGAAGAACTCCCGCTGGAGGGACTTTGTCCTTTGGAAATGGTCATTCTAGAGTTGTTTTAGTGCTGAAAGTCTTCCAAGCAATATAGGTGCTTCAATACAACCAGTTTTAAAACACTCTGGATTGAATAAATTCATCATGTAATCTGATGCAGATTGCAGACGCGTCAAGCCGACACTCAGCAATAAATAACAAAAATTGCTCTGTACTTACAAGATCACAAGCATGGCAGAACTACCAACGTGTCACAAAAAACATCAATAGAGCAGAGAGGCTAACAGTTTTTCACGCCTCCTTATCTATTAATACGAAAGATCTTTTTGAACACCCTTTTGAAGTTTTCATTGCACAGTGGGTATATGAAGGGATTGAGAGTGGAGTTGATGTACCCTAGCCAAATGGTAAACATATGAAGGTCGTGATGGACACAAGTCTCACATAAGGCCATGACCATGAAGGTGATGAAGTACGGGATCCAGCACACCATAAAGACACCAATGATGAAGCCCAGCTGCCTGGCGGCTTTCCGCTCCTTTCGGATGCGCATGCTGTGGATGCTCTGTTTAGACTGTTCGCAGAGCTTCTGCCATGTTTGTTTTGCAGGCAGCGCATCTGTGGCGTCCAGCGGAGGGCTGTTCTCGGCCCATGGCGACGGTGGTGATGGTGGAGTGTTGTGATTGCAGAGAACCGAGGTGTAATTGTGAATATCCACCGTCTGCGCGCTCTCACAAATGTTCCCAACAGAGTTTGGCACTAACACATTACAGTCATTCACATTTATAAAGGTTTTGGGCTGGGTGTTGTTCTCGGTCTGCAGAAAGGCGAGAGATAAAGATGGCTGTCTCAGCGGGCATTCGGCGACAGTTTCCCCATCATCGCTCTGAAATGAAATCTCAGAGTCTTGTATACTCTTTCTCATGCGTTTCGAAAGACTGAACATTGGTTTCTTCTTGAAACAACTCTTCCTCTTCGTCTCAGACAAGGAATCGGGGTTGTCCTCGTTAATGTCCCTTGAGTTGTACGGCTGTTCCAGACTGTACTGATCCAGCAGACCCTCGTTTTGAGAATTGACCCTCTCTCTCTCCGAGGCATTGGTTATCTTCAGCTGCAGTCCATTTGCCAATGTATCATCTGCTTCTGTTTTCACCATGGGACCGGCGAAGTTCTCCCATTCTCTATAATGATCGCGGACTGCGATGAAAATCTGCGAGTAGAACAGAAGCATCAGAAAGGAAGGGATGTAGAAGTTGAGGATTGCGGTCAGAACTTTGAACCACGTCACAAAGCGAAAGTCCGTGTCGCACAGGTTCTCCAGTTCTGGCTTCCTGTCGACCCGAGCGAATATCCGCCAGCCCAGGATGGGAATGATCCATGTCATGGAGAGAAGCCACGCACTACAAATCAACAACGTGGCTCTCCCTCGTGTCCGATACTTCAGATACTGTAAAGGGTGTCGTACGGAGCGGTACCGGTCCAAGCAAAGGATAAACAAACTGAAAATAGAAGCCGTGCTTGCCACATAGTCCATGACCAGCCAGAACTGGCAAATAACATGACCGAGTTTCCACTCATCCTCAAGAAGGTAGACCAGATTCAAGGGCATGACTGTAGCCCCGACAATGAGGTCAGCTACTGACAGGCTGACGATGTAGAGGTTCCCAACCGTGTGTAAAGTCCGTTCCTTTCTGACGGCAAAAAGGACCAGCAGGTTCATGATAACCGTCAGGAGGGACAGCGTGCCGAGGAGGATCCCCAGCACCGCATTGTTCATGTGATGATGGAAAGGGACAGACGCATTCACAGGAGTCGTGACGTTGGGCTCGGGAGGATCTTGAAGGATCCTCTTGACTTGGCTGTTTGTGGCGTTAAGTATTGTAGTGTCCTCCATTGGGCAGTCCGACGTGTCACATGATGTCAAAGTTGTGAGAAAGCACATAGTCTCTTTGGGTTTTAAAATTCATATCCAAAGAATGGAGTTTCTGAAAAACAAAACCAAAACAGAGAATGCATCAAACTGGCGCATTGAATTCTTGTGCACTTATTAATGTGTGACTACACTGAAAAAATGGTAATGGTTTTATTCAAATCAAAAAATATTATTTGGTGTCACTGAATCAACCTAAATACTGTACAATAATTTATACCACCAACATTTTTTATGGGTTAAATCGGGTAAAAATGGCTCTTTAAAGGGTTAGTTTAAAGCGTCAGCATCACACGCATTCGTCGTGCTGATCACGTGATCATATTTGGCCAATACTGATCTGGACGTAAACACGGAAGCCTTCACTGTGTTACTGCGTCACCTGCGTAAGGATAATGTTGTTATTTTTGTTTTGTTTTTGCGCACAAAAAGTATTCTCGTCTCTTCATAACGTTAAGGTTGAACCACTGCAGTCACATGACTGTTTTAACGATGTCTTTAGTACCTTTTTGAAAGTGTTGATTATATGGACGAGTCATACACCTCTCGGATTTCATCAAAAATATCTTAATTTGCGTTCTGAAGATGAACGAAGGTCTTACGGGTGTGGAACGACATGAGGGAGAGTAATTAATGACAGAATTTTAATTTTGGGTGAACTAACCCAAGGTATCAATTGCAGTGAGTGTACAATGAATGGAGACATTCATGTTTTTGATCATGTCAGTGATTTATCCAGTCCACATATCTGAAATGTCGTGTGCTTACGACAGCATAGACGCAAGCAGGTTCATTAAGCAGCCGTTGCTGAGACCATGGATGTTCAGAAAATATGTGAGTCAAACAGTGTCTTGTTGCTAAGAGAGATGGTTTCCATCCATGCTGTGTCTTGTCTAGCCTCTCATCTCAGGTTAGATCTGTATTCTGTCTCTCTGGAAGTTTCAGCCATCTACCCAATAAGTGTATTATGTTGTTGTTGTCAGGGCTATATATAACTAATTCATATTCCAGAACTAAGAACATAACGCGCATGTTTGCACACAGTTGCATTTTTGCATTTGTAAAATGACAAATTTGTATGAGAACATGCTGTGCAACTATAGTGATATAGTAAATCATGTGATTTAAATGGGGAGGCTGCTGTTAATTCTTAAATCTATTTTATAAATGTTTTCCCTGTAATTCCAAAACTCTATCATTTTCTTTCTTCCAAAATGTGAAATTAAGCAGAATTTCCAATCTGCTCTGAATAATATAGCAACAGCAGAAGAGATTATCAATGATCTACTGTCTGTTCCACATATTCTGTATGATATGGATTCAGAAAAGCTTAAATGTAGTGCGCATGTCATTTTAGACGTCTGTTTAGTGAGTAAATTTAAGCTGAACTGTACCTTTAATGTTCACTTTAATCTGAATTTTAGGTTTTGAAAACTGAAGACTCTTATCCTACACAAAAATGCTGGGTTAAAAACAACCCAAGTTGGGTTGAAAATGGACAAACCCAGCGGTTGGGTTAAATGTTTGACCGACGTGCTGGGCAGTTTTATTTAACTCAACTATTGTTTAAAAATTACTATATTGCTAGCTTAAAATTAACATGTTTATTAAAATGTTATTAATAAATGTAATTAATTAAACAATAAACATTTATTAAATTGCTTATTAATAAATGTTCACCTTTTGATTATTATTGTTGCCTCTAGTAATTATGTGTCTGGTTTTTATTTTCCAACCTATTTTGGGTTCATTTTAAGCCAGACATATAGTCATTTGTAAAACAATAGTTGGGTTAAACAAAAAATTTAACCCAACCACTGGGTTTGTCCATTTTCAACCCAACTTGGGTTGTTTTTAACCCAGCATTTTTAGAGAGCACATTACTCTTTAATGTTTGCACAAAAATTTAACATGTTTCTTAAGAAAAAGCCTTTTTTACATGTCATGATACAAAACAGGTCATCAATCATGCTGTATCTACAGAAGTGGCATTAGAAAGAACTGATATTTCACCATAAATAATAATTATTCCATCTTACCACCGCACAGTATAGCAACATGAAAATCAAGCGCTCTGTCTGATTTAGCTTTTTTTTTATTAGTATAAACACACAAAGAATCCACGCATACACTTGCACCAAATATTTACCCTTTTCTGTAAACTTGAGAGCTTAAAGGTTTACATCGCTGCACTCTGTTTTTGTAGATTATCCAAACATATAATGATTTCTCGACGCGTAATGTAAAGGGAAGCCGAGCAAGTGATACACTTCATCCCACCTATGCATAAAACTTACACGTCTTTTTCTGAAGAGTTGTGAGTAAAATGTTCATCTCTCTATTTTCACTGACAAACCGCTATTTCATTCTCATTGGATGAAGATCTCCGTACGGAAAACGATGAATGGTGCTCGCGGAGAAGCTGCGCTTCAGTCGACACCTGTGGAATGTGTGTCATCTGCGCGTGAAAGTCGAATAATTCTATCAAAGTGCGCGGTGTCCGTCCACCATTCACCAGTACAAATACTGGTCACTTTTACATGAATCATTTAGTGCTGTCTCTTCACTGACGTTAATTTAGCTCTAAATGTGATTAGGTTATAATTATAAGCACGGATGGAAACTTACCCTTCCGACTTGCAGTAAAATCCCGGCAGGAATGGTGTTTATCTCCACAGATTTGGTGTTCACTTCGAGTGAACTGGACGCTGAGTGACGCTTTACTGCTCTGAAGAGTCTCATGAATGTCTCATGGATGTCTCAGATGGACCGACGACACACACACACACACACACACACACACTTACACACACATTTTGGTTTTCCATGTTTTATGGGGTCTTTCATTAGACATAATAATTTGTATACTATTTATTCTATCCCCATACACTAAACCTACCCATCACAGAACAGAAAACTTTCTGCATTTTTATATTTTACAAAAACATCACTTGTGATTTATAAGCTGTTTTTGTGTAAGGAATGGATTAAATGTAAACGCTTTGAAATGTGTGTGTGTGTGTGTGTGTGTGTGTGTGCAGATTTGAAATGACTATTCATTTTTTAGCATTATTTTCAAAGCACATCTAATTCACATTTATGGCAAAATGGCAAAAAAAAAAAAAAAAAAAAAAACCATCATATAACTGTAAAATAATTACACATCATGTAAATAAATAAATAAATAAATGTCATGGTAGTTGTCACGGGTTAGCAGTAACGGTGATCCAAACAAAGATGCATATCGCAGAAAGTTGACATTTAATAAACATCAGGAACAATACAGCAATACTCAGTATTCGTAGCGTTAACACAAGACAAATAACTGAGGAAGAACGAATGCTTAAATACTCTGAGGAAGGTAATAGGAACAGGGAACAGGTGTGACACTAATCAGGGACTATGAAAGAACTAGAATACAGGCAAAACAGACAATGAAGACTAACACTGTGTTCTGAAAAAGGCATCTTTTCCATGTTGATCAAAACTTTTGTCCTAACCAGCCACGATGGCGATACTTGACAATTCTATTTTAGAAACGGTTTCTATTTCTGCGACATCGCAGCTGGAACAACATCAAACAAAGATTGGCAATGATGATCTCAGGTACTGTTTATGTGCTTTATTTAATATTAAAAGCATTTATATAATTTTTCTTGACCTTTAGCTGTAGGCTTCTGAAAAGCAACATTAGATAATTAACCTCAGATCTTCAAAATAAATTAAAGGAAACAAGAATGTTCAAAACAAACTAGTGTATTATATTACAACAAAATGTATCAGTCACTTAGTATGTATTTTTAATCATTTGATTATGTACTTATCCATTTTGTTGTAAATGCAGTGTGCTTGCAGAGAGACTCTGCCCACACGCTCTTCTGACTGGGTGTGATTTTTGATTGATTTGGTCATGTCTCATAGTCATGTCATGTCTGATGTGGACAGACAAACTGCTGGAATCTTATTGCATCGCGTCTGGTTAGGACACGGTGCAAGACTAAAACTAAACAAGACAGAGAACTAAACATGACCGTGACATTACCTAACATCTCCAGAAAGCACGTCCTCACACTGCAAAAACTAGTCCAAACATGTCTCTGGAGGAGAACAAGGAGCAGCCAGAGAAAGATGCCAGATGATGACCAGAGGAACCACGGCGGAGATGAAGGTGGGAGAAGCCAGGGCGGAGACAGGAGAAGCAGGAGGATTACCCAGAGCTATGACAGGATGAAGGTCCATGGAGGAGCCGATGGAGGGAAGAGCTTTGGTGGAGAGACTGGGCAGAACCAGGGATAACGGCTGACTGAGGTGGAGATGGTGGAGGTGGAGACCAAGGCAGAGCTGAAGAGCCAAAGAGCCAGGGTGATGGTGAAGGCCTGGAGGGCCATGGTGGAGCTGCAGGCGGGCGTGACCGAGGTGGAGGTGTAGGCTTGGCGGACTGAGGCGGAGACTTGGAAGTGAGGACCATGGTGGAACCAGAGGAAAGGAGAAGCCCGGCGGAGCCAGAGGGGTGGAGGGTCGAGGCATAGCAGCTGACTCGGAAGTCTGAGGCTGAGGCAGAGCCAGAGCAACCTGTTGCTTTTTCAGTTCCTGTTGTCAATCTTGAGACGTGCACACAATTTTAAGATTTTTTTTGCTCAGAAAATACAGGATATTAGATCACACCTCCACCTGACATAGACCACTCTCAATTGGTCCTTCCATCCAGTAGCTTTACAAACTTTCAACCAGTATCTTCATCTCAATTACTCAAAATAATTTCTCAGATGAAACTTACATTCTGTCAATCAGATGTAGTGCCTGGTCATCTGTTTAGAGAGGTTTTAGATACAATCAGCCCCACCCTCTTAACAATAATAAACAGCTCCTTAATAAACAGGGTATTTCCAGAAAGTTTTAAACATGCTATCGTACAGCCCCTATTGAAAGGATCTCATCTTGACCCCACCGTGCCTAACAACTACCGGCCTATTTCTAAACTCCCTTTTATTTCAATGGTTTTGGAAAAAGCTGCACTCTTACAGTTTACTTCGTACTTGGATACTTTTAATATTTTAGACCCATTTCAATCTGGTTTTAGAGCGTTGCATAGCACTGAATCAGCATCGCTGAAAGTCACAAATGACATTTTGCTATCTCTCGACTCTGGGTCTTCTGCTATCTTGATTCTTTTAGATTTGAGCGCCGCATTTGACATTATCGATCACGACATTCTTCTGAAACGTCTTCAGACTGTTGTTGGAGTCCAGGGCCTAGCTTTACAGTGGTTCGCCTCATACTTAAAGGGGAGGACTTTTTCTGTAAATATCGGGTCATTCACTTCACCCTCCGCGCCTATCCATTGTGGTGTTCCACAGGGATCCATTTTCGGCCCTCTTTTATTTTCCCTCTACATGCTCCCTTTAGGCTAAATATTCCAGAAATGTAACATAAATTATCATTGTTACGCTGACAACCTCCAACTGTATCTTCCAATCAAACAAGAAAATTACTTTTCATTAGATCATCTCTTTTCATGCCTCAATGAAGTTAGGTCCTGGATGACAAATAAATCACTGCAACTGAATGAAAATAAAACCGAAGTGCTTCTACTGGGCTCTGCTGCTACCAACAACTCCATTAAAACACAGTTAGGTTCTTTAGGTACCAACCTGCACGATCATGCAAAAAATCATGGTGTCTATTTTGATCCTCTTTTCCAATTTGACAAGCATATAAATGCAGTTGTAAAGAGTAGCTTTTTTCAACTCGGATCCATAGCAAAAGTGAAACACTTTCTTTCTAGTAAAGACCTTGAAATTGTGATCCATGCACTAATTTCTTCCCAATTGGACTACTGCAACTCTCTTTATGTTGGCCTACCTCAATCTACACTCTCTCGGTTACAGATGGTTCAAAACTTGGCAGCCAGATTGCTGACAGGAAATAGAAAAAGGATCATATCTCCCCTGTCCTGGCCTCATTGCACTGGCTCCCTGTAAAATTTAGAGTCGACTTTAAGGTCCTTCTTTTTGCATACAAGGCATTGCACAACTTGGCTCTGGATTATATACTGTTCTTATTAAGCCATACACAGCTGTTAGGTCATTAAGATCTTATGATCAGTTACTTTTATCTGTCCCTCGTTCTCATTGCAAATCAAAAGGTGATCGAGCTTTCTCTGTAGTCGCCCAAAGCTCAGGAACAAGTCTACCCTTGAGTATCAGGGCCTCTCCATCACTGGACACTTTTAAAACCAGTTTAAAGACTTATTTTTACTCTTTAGTGTTCGAGTGATGCTTTACATGTATTTCTTATATAGTTGGTGTTCTATACTGTGTATATACAATTTGTTTGTTTGATTTTTATATTTGATTTTTATCTTTATTTTTTTTATTTTTCTATTTTGATTTCTTTTTCTATTTTGATTTCTGATTTGTTGTAAAGCACTTTGGATCAACTACAGTTGTGTTAAATTTGTGCTATATAAATAAAATTTGACTTGACTTGACTTGGTTTGATGGACCAAGGTGGAGCCAGAGGGACGAGGGAGTCCGGCAGATCCTTAGGGATGACTTTCCAAGGTGGAGCTGATGGGTTGGAGGGCCCGAGGTGGAGTCTGGGGCTTGGAGGTTTGAGGTGGAGCTGAGGAATCCACAAGCCAAGACGGAACTGATGACTGGGAAGCCCCTGGTGGATCCGTGCAGCATAGCAGAACTTCTGGAAGAGGTGAGGGGCTGAAGTGATACAGCGGAGACGAGGCCGATAAACTGGATGGCTCTGGCAGTGAAAGAGGGAGAGGGAGGCTGGGCAGGACCATCCGCGATGAGGAAGACTTGGTGCTGGGCTTAACCAGTGACGACTTGAAATATCCAGCAATGACTGAAATTATATGGAACTGGCTGGGACCAGCGTGATTGAAGTGCAGCAAAAACCTCATCCAGCTCATAATAACATATCCAACGATGACTAAGACGATATGGAACTGGATGTGAACCAGTGGTGATTGAAATGCAACAAAAGTCTCCTCATCCAGCTCATCACACAATATATTCACCCAGCTTTACCTCAGTCACGGGAGGGTGGGCAGGGCTCCAAACCATTCCCTCAAACTCCACTAACTGGTGTGTGAGCTGGCTACAGCGTCCATCACAGAGGGCCAAGTTCGAGGGGATGGAAGCGAGCCCCGTCCAGCCCCCTACCACTGAGAATGAGTACCAGCTCGACCTTATCGACCTCCGTCTCATTTGAAATTCTGTCTTCAGTCTTGTTAGCCTCGCTGAGCCTCTCTCTCCCACCACCACTTCAAACTGCCATCGACTATGCTCTGTATTTTGTGGGATTTTGTTCGGTTCTCCAGATTCCTCACCGGTCCTCAGTCAGTCAGTCCACCCATCATCCTCAGTGGCGTGACAACTCCCTACCTCCTCTCAGTGGCGTGACAACACTGCGGACCATCTGTGAACCTCCTCCGCCTGGGCATCATGAGCCTGGGGCTCCGCCTCCAGCCTCGGAGTGCGCGGGTCCACCTCAACCGGCCGTCCAGACTCCTACACCTTTGCTCCTCAACTCCAGTGTGGACCATCGGCCCTTCGACCACTTATATTTCGGGAGATCGTTGCTGCGGCTTCGTTGCGGCCGTCCAGGTCACCAGCGTCCCATCACTCCTTTTGACTTCCGTCTGCGCTCGGGGCTCCACTTTCCAAGACTTTGCAGCTGTCGATCGTCACCCTGGTGTTGTCAGCAAGGATTCCCCCATGGCTCCTCCCTCCATCCACTCCACCTTGGACCACCGCCCTGCTAGTCACTTGGCTCCTTCCATCATCCCATCCATGGCTTCTTCCTCCGTCATCACCACCCTGGTTTAATCTGCCTGCCCC